>NW_027490414.1:196268-340634 GCF_050948175.1 Xylocopa sonorina | reverse complement strand
CATTTACATACATTTGAAGTGTAGACGAGGAATACATAACACTTCGCAAATCATATTATATCTTGCCATGAAACAGAGAAATGAGATGCGATATCGCGTTTTAAGAAGCATTAGAACTCTATTGCTACGATACCTAGACATCTGCAGACGCTATTCCTAGCAAGGAAGTGTCGCATTTACATTCATTGAAATGTAGAGGAGGAATACATAACACTTCGCAAATCATATTACATCTTACCATGAAACATAGAAATGAGATGCGATATCGAGTTTTTAGAAGCATTAGAACTCTATTGCTACGATAGGTAAACATCTGTAAACGCTATTTCCTTGCAAGGAAGTGTCGCATTTACATTCATTTGAAGTGTAGACGAGGAATACATGACACTTCGCAAATCATATTATATCTTACCATGAAACAGTGAAATGAGATGCGATATCGCGTTTTAGGAAGCATTAGAAATCTATTGCTACGATACGTAGACATATGCAAACGCTATTTCCTAGCGAGGAAGTGTCGCATTCACATTCATTTGAAGTGTAGACGAGGAATACATAACACTTCGCAAATCATATTATATCTTACCATGAAACATACAAATGAGATGCGATATCGCGTTTTGAGAAGCATTAGAAAGCTACTGCTACGATACGTAGACATCTGCAAATGCTATTTCCTAGCGAGGATGTGTCGCATTCACATTCATTTGAAGTGTAGAAGAGGAATACATGACACTCGCAAATCATATTATATCTTACCATGAAACATAGATATGAGATGCGATATCGCGTTTTAAGAAGCATTAGAAAGCTAATGCTAAGATACGTAGACATCTGCAAACGCTATTTCCTAGCGAAGAAGTATCGCATTCACATTCATTTGATGTGTAGACGAGGAATACATAACACTTCGCAAATCATGTTATATCTTACCATGAAACATAGAAATGAGATGCGATATCTCGATTTAAGAGGCATTAGAACACTATTGCTACGATAGGTAGACAACTGAAAACGCTATTTCCTTGCAAGGAGGTGTCCGCATTTACATTCATTTGAAGAGTGTAGAGGAGGAATACATAACACTTCGCAAATCATATTATATTTTACCATGAAACATAGAAATAAGATGCTATATCGCGTTTTAAGAAGCATTAGAACTCTATTGCTACGATAGGCAAACATCTGCAAACGCTATTTCCTTGCAAGGAAGTGTTGCATTTACATTCATTTGAAGTGTAGACGAGGAATACATGGACACTTCGCAAATCAGATTATATCTTACCATGAAACATGGAAATGAGAAAATGAAACGTAGAAATGAGGATGCGATATCGCGTTTTAAGAAGCATTAGAACATTCTCGCTACGATACCTAGACATCTGCAGACGCTATTTCCTAGCAAGGAAGTGTCGGCATTTACATTCATTTGAAGTATAGACGAGGAATACATGACACTTCGCAAATCATATTATATTTTACCATGAAACATAGAAATGATGTGCGATATCGCGTTTTAAGAAGCATTAGAAATCTATCGCTACGATACGTAGACATTTGCAAACGCTATTTCCTAGCGAGGAAGTGGTCGCATTCACATTCATTTGAAGTGTAGACGAGGAATACATAACACTTCGCAAATCATATTATATCTTACCATGATACCTAGAAATGAGATGCGATTTCGCGTTTTAAGAAGCATTAGAACACTATCGCCACGATACCTAGACATCTGCAGACGCTATTTCCTAGCAAGGAAGTGTCGCATTACATTCATTTGAAGTATAGACGAGGAATACATGACACTTCGCAAATCATATTATATTTTACCATGAAACATAGAAATGAGGTACGATATCGCGTTTTAAGAAGCATTAGAAATCTATCGCTACGATACGTAGACATTTGCAAACGCTATTTCCTAGCGAGGAAGTGTCGCATTCACATTCATTTGAAGTGTAGACGAGGAATACATAACACTTCGCAAATCATATTATATCTTACCATGATACATAGAAATGAGATGCGATATCGCGTTTTAAGAAGCATTAGAACACTATCGCCACGATACCTAGACATCTGCAGACGCTATTTCCTAGCAAGGAAGTGTGTCGCATTTACATTCATTTGAAGTGTAGACGAGGAATACATAACACTTCGCAAATCATATTATATCTTGCCATGAAACGTAGAAATGAGATGCGATATCGCGTCTTAAGAAGCATCAGAACTCTATTGCTACGATACCTAGACATCTGCAGACGCTATTTCCTAGCAAGGAAGTGTCGCATTTACATTCATTTGAAGTGTAGACGAGGAATACATGACACTTCGCAAATCATATCATATCTTACCATGAAACATAGATATGAGATGCGATATCGCGTTTTAAGAAGCATTAGAACTCTATTGCTACGATACCTAGACATCTGCAGACGCTATTTTCCTAGCAAGGAAGTGTCGCATTTACATTCATTTGAAGTGTTGACGAGGAATACTTAACACTTCGCAAATCATATTACATCTTACCATGAAACATAGAAATGAGATGCGATATCGCGTTTTAAGAATCATAAGAACTCTATTGCTACGATACCTAGACATCTGCAGACGCTATTTCCTAGCAAGGAAGTGTCGCATTTACATTCATTTGAAGTGTAGACGAGGAATACAAGACACATCGCAAATCATATCATATCTTACCATGAAACATAGAAATGAGATGCGATATCGCGTTTTAAGAAGCATTAGAACACTATTGCTACGATACCTAGACATCTGCAGACGCTATTTCCTAGCAAGGAAGTGTCGCATTTACATTCATTTGAAGTGTTGACGAGGAATACTTAACACTTCGCAAATCATATTACATCTTACCATGAAACATAGAAATGAGATGCGATATCGCGTTTTAAGAAGCATTAGAACTCTATTGCTACGATACCTAGACATCTGCAGACGCTACTTCCTAGCAACGAAGTGTCGCATTTACATTCATTTGAAGTGTAGACGAGGAGTACTTAACACTTCGCAAATCATATTACGTCTTACCATGAAACATATAAATGAGATGCGATATCGCGTTTTAAGAATCATAAGAACTCTATTGCTACGATACGTAGACATCTGCAAACGCCATTTCCTTGCAAGGAAGTGTCGCATTTACATTCATTTGAATCGTAGACGCGGAATGCATAACACTTCGCAATGAATATTATATATTATCATGAAACATAGATATGAGATGCAATATCTCGTTTTAAGAAGCATTTTAACTCTATTGCTTCGATACGTAAACATCTGTAAACGCTATTTCCTTGCAAGGAAGTGGTCGCATTTACATTCATTTGAAGTGTAGACGAGGAATACATGACACTTCGCAAATCATATTATATCTTACCATGAAAACAGTGAAATGAGATGCGATATCGCGTTTTAGGAAGCATTAGAAATCTATTGCTACGATACGTAGACATATGCAAACGCTATTTCCTAGCGAGGAAGTGTCGCATTCACATTCATTTGAAGTGTAGACGAGGAATACATAACACTTCGCAAATCATATTATATCTTACCATGAAACATACAAATGAGATGCGATATCGCGTTTTGAGAAGCATTAGAAAGCTACTGCTACGATACGTAGACATCTGCAAATGCTATTTCCTAGCGAGGATGTGTCGCATTCACATTCATTTGAAGTGTAGAAGAGGAATACATGACACTTCGCAAATCATATTATATCTTACCATGAAACATAGATATGAGATGCGAATCGCGTTTTAAGAAGCATTAGAAAGCTAATGCTAAGATACGTAGACATCTGCAAACGCTATTTCCTAGCGAAGAAGTATCGCATTCACATTCATTTGATGTGTAGACGAGGAATACATAACACTTCGCAAATCATGTTATATCTTACCATGAAACATAGAAATGAGATGCGATATCTCGATTTAAGAGGCATTAGAACACTATTGCTACGATAGGTAGACAACTGAAAACGCTATTTCCTTGCAAGGAGGTGTCGCATTTACATTCATTTGAAGTGTAGAGGAGGAATACATAACACTTCGCAAATCATATTATATTTTTACCATGAAACATAGAAATAAGATGCTATATCGCGTTTTAAGAAGCATTAGAACTCTATTGCTACGATAGGCAAACATCTGCAAACGCTATTTCCTTGCAAGGAAGTGTTGCATTTACATTCATTTGAAGTGTAGACGAGGAATACATGACACTTCGCAAATCAGATTATATCTTACCATGAAACATGGAAATGAGAAAATGAAACGTAGAAATGAGATGCGATATCGCGTTTTAAGAAGCATTAGAACATTCTCGCTACGATACCTAGACATCTGCAGACGCTATTTCCTAGCAAGGAAGTGTCGCATTTACATTCATTTGAAGTATAGACGAGGAATACATGACACTTCGCAAATCATATTATATTTTACCATGAAACATAGAAATGAGGTGCGATATCGCGTTTTAAGAAGCATTAGAAATCTATCGCTACGATACGTAGACATTTGCAAACGCTATTTCCTAGCGAGGAAGTGTCGCATTCACATTCATTTGAAGTGTAGACGAGGAATACATAACACTTCGCAAATCATATTATATCTTACCATGATACATAGAAATGAGATGCGATATCGCGTTTTAAGAAGCATTAGAACACTATCGCCACGATACCTAGACATCTGCAGACGCTATTTCCTAACAAGGAAGTGTCGCATTTACATTCATTTGAAGTGTAGACGAGGAATACATAACACTTCGCAAATCATATTATATCTTGCCATGAAACGTAGAAATGAGATGCGATATCGCGTCTTAAGAAGCATCAGAACTCTATTGCTACGATACCTAGACATCTGCAGACGCTATTTCCTAGCAAGGAAGTGTCGCATTTACATTCATTTGAAGTGTAGACGAGGAATACATGACACTTCGCAAATCATATCATATCTTACCATGAAACATAGATATGAGATGCGATATCGCGTTTTAAGAAGCATTAGAACTCTATTGCTACGATACCTAGACATCTGCAGACGCTATTTCCTAGCAAGGAAGTGTCGCATTTACATTCATTTGAAGTGTTGACGAGGAATACATGACACTTCGCAAATCATGTTATATCTTACAATGAAACATAGAAATGAGATGCGATGTCGCGTTTTAAGGATCATATGAACTCAATTGCTACGATACGTAGACGTCTGCAATTGTTATTTCCTTGCAGGGAAGTGTCGCATTTACTTTCATTTGAATCGCAGACGAGGGAATGCATAACACTTCGCAATGAATATTATATCTTATCATGAAACATAGATATGAGATGCAATATCTCGTTTTAAGAAGCATTTGAACTCTATTGCTTCGATACGTAGACATCTGCAAACGCTATTTCCTTGCAAGGATGTGTCGCATTTACACTCACATGAAGTGTAGACGAGGAATACATAACACTTCGCAAATCATATTATATCTTACCATGAAACATAGAAATGAGATGCGATATCGCGTTTTAAGAATCATAAGAACTCTATTGCTACGATACGTAGACATTTGCAAACGCTATTTCCTTGCAAGGAAGTGTCGCATTTACATTCATTTGAATCGTAGACGCGGAATGCATAACACTTCTCAATGAATATTATTTCTTATCATGAAACATAGATATGAGATGCAATATCTCGTTTTAAGATGCATTTGAACTCTATTGCTTCGATACGTAGACATCTGCAAACTCTATTTCCTTGCAAGGAAGTGTCGCATTTACATTCATTTGAATCGTATACGAGGAATGCATAACACTTCGCAATGAATATTATATCTTATCATGAAACATAGATATGAGATGCAATATCTCGTTTTAAGAAGCATTTGAACTCTATTGCTACGATACCTAGACATCTGCAGACGCTATTTCCTAGCAAGGAAGTGTCGCACTTACATTCATTTGAAGTGTAGACGAGGAATACATAACACTTCGCAAATCATATTATATCTTTCCATGAAACATAGAAATGAGATGCGATATCGCGTTTTAAGAAGCATTCGAACTCTATCGCTACGATACCTAGACATCTGCAGAAGCTATTTCCTAGCAAGGAAGTGTCGCATTTACATTCACTTGAAGTGTAGACGAGGAATGCATAACACTTCGCAAAACATGTTATATCTTACCATGAAACATAGAAAGGAGATGCGATATCGCGTTTTAAGAATCATATGAACTCTATTGCTACGATACGTAGACATCTGCAAACGCCATTTCCTAGCGAGGAAGTGTCGCATTCACATTCATTTGAAGTGTAGACGAGGAATACATGACACTTCGCAAATCATATTATATCTTACCATGAAACATAGAAATGAGATGCGATATCGCGTTTTAAGAATCATAAGAACTCTATTGCTACGATACGAAGACATCTGCAAACGCTATTTCCTAGCAAGGAAGTGTCGCATTTACATTCATTTGAAGTGTAGACGAGGAATACATAATACTTCGCAAATCATATTATATCTTACCATGAAACATAGAAATGAGATGCGATATCGCGTTTTAAGAAGCATTAGAAAGCTAATGCTAAGATACGTAGACATCTGCAAACGCTATTTCCTAGCGAAGAAGTATCGCATTCACATTCATTTGATGTGTAGACGAGGAATACATAACACTTCGCAAATCATGTTATATCTTACCATGAAACATAGAAATGAGATGCGATATCTCGATTTAAGAGGCATTAGAACACTATTGCTACGATAGGTAGACAACTGAAAACGCTATTTCCTTGCAAGGAGGTGTCGCATTTACATTCATTTGAAGTGTAGAGGAGGAATACATAACACTTCGCAAATCATATTATATTTTACCATGAAACATAGAAATAAGATGCTATATCGCGTTTTAAGAAGCATTAGAACTCTATTGCTACGATAGGCAAACATCTGCAAACGCTATTTCCTTGCAAGGAAGTGTTGCATTTACATTCATTTGAAGTGTAGACGAGGAATACATGACACTTCGCAAATCAGATTATATCTTACCATGAAACATGGAAATGAGAAAATGAAACGTAGAAATGAGATGCGATATCGCGTTTTAAGAAGCATTAGAACATTCTCGCTACGATACCTAGACATCTGCAGACGCTATTTCCTAGCAAGGAAGTGTCGCATTTACATTCATTTGAAGTATAGACGAGGAATACATGACACTTCGCAAATCATATTATATTTTACCATGAAACATAGAAATGAGGTGCGATATCGCGTTTTAAGAAGCATTAGAAATCTATCGCTACGATACGTAGACATTTGCAAACGCTATTTCCTAGCGAGGAAGTGTCGCATTCACATTCATTTGAAGTGTAGACGAGGAATACATAACACTTCGCAAATCATATTATATCTTACCATGATACATAGAAATGAGATGCGATATCGCGTTTTAAGAAGCATTAGAACACTATCGCCACGATACCTAGACATCTGCAGACGCTATTTCCTAACAAGGAAGTGTCGCATTTACATTCATTTGAAGTGTAGACGAGGAATACATAACACTTCGCAAATCATATTATATCTTGCCATGAAACGTAGAAATGAGATGCGATATCGCGTCTTAAGAAGCATCAGAACTCTATTGCTACGATACCTAGACATCTGCAGACGCTATTTCCTAGCAAGGAAGTGTCGCATTTACATTCATTTGAAGTGTAGACGAGGAATACATGACACTTCGCAAATCATATCATATCTTACCATGAAACATAGATATGAGATGCGATATCGCGTTTTAAGAAGCATTAGAACTCTATTGCTACGATACCTAGACATCTGCAGACGCTATTTCCTAGCAAGGAAGTGTCGCATTTACATTCATTTGAAGTGTTGACGAGGAATACATGACACTTCGCAAATCATGTTATATCTTACAATGAAACATAGAAATGAGATGCGATGTCGCGTTTTAAGGATCATATGAACTCAATTGCTACGATACGTAGACGTCTGCAATTGTTATTTCCTTGCAGGGAAGTGTCGCATTTACTTTCATTTGAATCGCAGACGAGGAATGCATAACACTTCGCAATGAATATTATATCTTATCATGAAACATAGATATGAGATGCAATATCTCGTTTTAAGAAGCATTTGAACTCTATTGCTTCGATACGTAGACATCTGCAAACGCTATTTCCTTGCAAGGATGTGTCGCATTTACATTCACATGAAGTGTAGACGAGGAATACATAACACTTCGCAAATCATATTATATCTTACCATGAAACATAGAAATGAGATGCGATATCGCGTTTTAAGAATCATAAGAACTCTATTGCTACGATACGTAGACATTTGCAAACGCTATTTCCTTGCAAGGAAGTGTCGCATTTACATTCATTTGAATCGTAGACGCGGAATGCATAACACTTCTCAATGAATATTATTTCTTATCATGAAACATAGATATGAGATGCAATATCTCGTTTTAAGATGCATTTGAACTCTATTGCTTCGATACGTAGACATCTGCAAACTCTATTTCCTTGCAAGGAAGTGTCGCATTTACATTCATTTGAATCGTATACGAGGAATGCATAACACTTCGCAATGAATATTATATCTTATCATGAAACATAGATATGAGATGCAATATCTCGTTTTAAGAAGCATTTGAACTCTATTGCTACGATACCTAGACATCTGCAGACGCTATTTCCTAGCAAGGAAGTGTCGCACTTACATTCATTTGAAGTGTAGACGAGGAATACATAACACTTCGCAAATCATATTATATCTTTCCATGAAACATAGAAATGAGATGCGATATCGCGTTTTAAGAAGCATTCGAACTCTATCGCTACGATACCTAGACATCTGCAGAAGCTATTTCCTAGCAAGGAAGTGTCGCATTTACATTCACTTGAAGTGTAGACGAGGAATGCATAACACTTCGCAAAACATGTTATATCTTACCATGAAACATAGAAAGGAGATGCGATATCGCGTTTTAAGAATCATATGAACTCTATTGCTACGATACGTAGACATCTGCAAACGCCATTTCCTAGCGAGGAAGTGTCGCATTCACATTCATTTGAAGTGTAGACGAGGAATACATGACACTTCGCAAATCATATTATATCTTACCATGAAACATAGAAATGAGATGCGATATCGCGTTTTAAGAATCATAAGAACTCTATTGCTACGATACGAAGACATCTGCAAACGCTATTTCCTAGCAAGGAAGTGTCGCATTTACATTCATTTGAAGTGTAGACGAGGAATACATAATACTTCGCAAATCATATTATATCTTACCATGAAACATAGAAATGAGATGCGATATCGCGTTTTAAGAAGCATTAGAAATCTATAGCTACGAAACGTAGACATCTGCAAACGCTATTTCCTTGCTAGGAAGTGTCGCATTTACACTCATTTGAATAGTAGACGAGGAATACATGACACTTCGCAAATCATATTATATCTTACCATGAAACATAGAAATGAGATGCGATATCGCGTTTTAAGAATCATAAGAACTCTATTGCTACGATACCTAGACATCTGCAGACGCTATTTCCTAGCAAGGAAGTGTCGCATTTACATTCATTTGAAGTGTAGACGAGGAATACATGACACATCGCAAATCATATCATATCTTACCATGAAACATAGAAATGAGATGCGATATCGCGTTTTAAGAAGCATTAGAACTCTATTGCTACGATACCTAGACATCTGCAGACGCTATTTCCTAGCAAGGAAGTGTCGCATTTACATTCATTTGAAGTGTTGACGAGGAATTTAACACTTCGCAAATCATATTACATCTTACCATGAAACATAGAAATGAGATGCGATATCGCGTTTTAAGAAGCATTAGAACTCTATTGCTACGATACCTAGACATCTGCAGACGCTACTTCCTAGCAACGAAGTGTCGCATTTACATTCATTTGAAGTGTAGACGAGGAGTACTTAACACTTCGCAAATCATATTACGTCTTACCATGAAACATATAAATGAGATGCGATATCGCGTTTTAAGAATCATAAGAACTCTATTGCTACGATACGTAGACATCTGCAAACGCTATTTCCTTGCAAGGAAGTGTCGCATTTACATTCATTTGAATCGTAGACGCGGAATGCATAACACTTCGCAATGAATATTATATATTATCACGAAACATAGATATGAGATGCAATATCTCGTTTTAAGAAGCATTTGAACTCTATTGCTTCGATACGTAGACATCTGCAATCGCTATTTCCTTGCAGGGAAGTGTCGCATTTACATACATTTGAAGTGTAGACGAGGAATACATAACACTTCGCAAATCATATTATATCTTACCATGAAACATAGAAATGAGGTGCGATATCGCGTTTTAAGAAGCATTAGAACACTATTGCTACGATAGGAAGACATTTGCAAACGCTATTTCCTGGCAAGGAAGTGTCGCATTTACATTCATTTGAAGTGTAGAGGAGGAATACATAACACTTCGCAAATCACATTACATCTTACCATAAAACATAGAAATGAGATGCGATATCGCGTTTTAAGAAGCATTAGAACTCTATTGCTACGATACGTAGACATCTGCAAACGCCATTTCCTTGCAAGGAAGTGTCGCATTTACATTCATTTGAATCGTAGACGCGGAATGCATAACACTTCGCAATGAATATTATATATTATCATGAAACATAAATATGAGATGCAATATCTCGTTTTAAGAAGCATTTTAACTCTATTGCTTCGATACGTAGACATCTGCAAACGCTATTTCCTTGCAGGGAAGTGTCGCATTTACATTCATTTGAAGTGTAGAGGAGGAATACATAACACTTCGCAAATCACATTACATCTTACCATGAAACATAGAAATGAGATGCGATATCGCGTTTTAAGAAGCATTAGAACTCTATTGTTACGATACCTAGACATCTGCAGACGCTATTTCCTAGCAAGGAAGTGTCGCATTTACATTCATTTGAAGTATAGACGAGGAATACATGACACTTCGCAAATCATATTATATTTTACCATGAAACATAGAAATGAGATGCGATATCGCGTTTTAAGAAGCATTAGAACTCTATTGCTACGATACCTAGACATCTGCAGACGCTATTTCCTAGCAAGGAAGTGTCGCATTTACATTCATTTGAAGTGTAGACGAGGAATACATGACAATTCGCAAATCATATTATATCTTACCATGAAACATAGAAATGAGATGCGATATCGCGTTTTAAGAATCATAAGAACTCTATTGCTACGATACCTAGACATCTGCAGACGCTATTTCCTAGCAAGGAAGTGTCGCATTTACATTCATTTGAAGTGTAGACGAGGAATACATGACACATCGCAAATCATATCATATCTTACCATGAAACATAGAAATGAGATGCGATATCGCGTTTTAAGAAGCATTAGAACTCTATTGCTACGATACCTAGACATCTGCAGACGCTATTTCCTAGCAAGGAAGTGTCGCATTTACATTCATTTGAAGTGTTGACGAGGAATTTAACACTTCGCAAATCATATTACATCTTACCATGAAACATAGAAATGAGATGCGATATCGCGTTTTAAGAAGCATTAGAACTCTATTGCTACGATACCTAGACATCTGCAGACGCTACTTCCTAGCAACGAAGTGTCGCATTTACATTCATTTGAAGTGTAGACGAGGAGTACTTAACACTTCGCAAATCATATTACGTCTTACCATGAAACATATAAATGAGATGCGATATCGCGTTTTAAGAATCATAAGAACTCTATTGCTACGATACGTAGACATCTGCAAACGCCATTTCCTTGCAAGGAAGTGTCGCATTTACATTCATTTGAATCGTAGACGCGGAATGCATAACACTTCGCAATGAATATTATATATTATCATGAAACATAGATATGAGATGCAATATCTCGTTTTAAGAAGCATTTTAACTCTATTGCTTCGATACGTAGACATCTGCAAACGCTATTTCCTTGCAGGGAAGTGTCGCATTTACATACATTTGAAGTGTAGACGAGGAATACATAACACTTCGCAAATCATATTATATCTTGCCATGAAACAGAGAAATGAGATGCGATATCGCGTTTTAAGAAGCATTAGAACTCTATTGCTACGATACCTAGACATCTGCAGACGCTATTCCCTAGCAAGGAAGTGTCGCATTTACATTCATTTGAAATGTAGAGGAGGAATACATAACACTTCGCAAATCATATTACATCTTACCATGAAACATAGAAATGAGATGCGATATCGAGTTTTTAGAAGCATTAGAACTCTATTGCTACGATAGGTAAACATCTGTAAACGCTATTTCCTTGCAAGGAAGTGTCGCATTTACATTCATTTGAAGTGTAGACGAGGAATACATGACACTTCGCAAATCATATTATATCTTACCATGAAACAGTGAAATGAGATGCGATATCGCGTTTTAGGAAGCATTAGAAATCTATTGCTACGATACGTAGACATATGCAAACGCTATTTCCTAGCGAGGAAGTGTCGCATTCACATTCATTTGAAGTGTAGACGAGGAATACATAACACTTCGCAAATCATATTATATCTTACCATGAAACATACAAATGAGATGCGATATCGCGTTTTGAGAAGCATTAGAAAGCTACTGCTACGATACGTAGACATCTGCAAATGCTATTTCCTAGCGAGGATGTGTCGCATTCACATTCATTTGAAGTGTAGAAGAGGAATACATGACACTTCGCAAATCATATTATATCTTACCATGAAACATAGATATGAGATGCGATATCGCGTTTTAAGAAGCATTAGAAAGCTAATGCTAAGATACGTAGACATCTGCAAACGCTATTTCCTAGCGAAGAAGTATCGCATTCACATTCATTTGATGTGTAGACGAGGAATACATAACACTTCGCAAATCATGTTATATCTTACCATGAAACATAGAAATGAGATGCGATATCTCGATTTAAGAGGCATTAGAACACTATTGCTACGATAGGTAGACAACTGAAAACGCTATTTCCTTGCAAGGAGGTGTCGCATTTACATTCATTTGAAGTGTAGAGGAGGAATACATAACACTTCGCAAATCATATTATATTTTACCATGAAACATAGAAATAAGATGCTATATCGCGTTTTAAGAAGCATTAGAACTCTATTGCTACGATAGGCAAACATCTGCAAACGCTATTTCCTTGCAAGGAAGTGTTGCATTTACATTCATTTGAAGTGTAGACGAGGAATACATGACACTTCGCAAATCAGATTATATCTTACCATGAAACATGGAAATGAGAAAATGAAACGTAGAAATGAGATGCGATATCGCGTTTTAAGAAGCATTAGAACATTCTCGCTACGATACCTAGACATCTGCAGACGCTATTTCCTAGCAAGGAAGTGTCGCATTTACATTCATTTGAAGTATAGACGAGGAATACATGACACTTCGCAAATCATATTATATTTTACCATGAAACATAGAAATGAGGTGCGATATCGCGTTTTAAGAAGCATTAGAAATCTATCGCTACGATACGTAGACATTGCAAACGCTATTTCCTAGCGAGGAAGTGTCGCATTCACATTCATTTGAAGTGTAGACGAGGAATACATAACACTTCGCAAATCATATTATATCTTACCATGATACCTAGAAATGAGATGCGATTTCGCGTTTTAAGAAGCATTAGAACACTATCGCCACGATACCTAGACATCTGCAGACGCTATTTCCTAGCAAGGAAGTGTCGCATTTACATTCATTTGAAGTATAGACGAGGAATACATGACACTTCGCAAATCATATTATATTTTACCATGAAACATAGAAATGAGGTACGATATCGCGTTTTAAGAAGCATTAGAAATCTATCGCTACGATACGTAGACATTTGCAAACGCTATTTCCTAGCGAGGAAGTGTCGCATTCACATTCATTTGAAGTGTAGACGAGGAATACATAACACTTCGCAAATCATATTATATCTTACCATGATACATAGAAATGAGATGCGATATCGCGTTTTAAGAAGCATTAGAACACTATCGCCACGATACCTAGACATCTGCAGACGCTATTTCCTAGCAAGGAAGTGTCGCATTTACATTCATTTGAAGTGTAGACGAGGAATACATAACACTTCGCAAATCATATTATATCTTGCCATGAAACGTAGAAATGAGATGCGATATCGCGTCTTAAGAAGCATCAGAACTCTATTGCTACGATACCTAGACATCTGCAGACGCTATTTCCTAGCAAGGAAGTGTCGCATTTACATTCATTTGAAGTGTAGACGAGGAATACATGACACTTCGCAAATCATATCATATCTTACCATGAAACATAGATATGAGATGCGATATCGCGTTTTAAGAAGCATTAGAACTCTATTGCTACGATACCTAGACATCTGCAGACGCTATTTCCTAGCAAGGAAGTGTCGCATTTACATTCATTTGAAGTGTTGACGAGGAATACTTAACACTTCGCAAATCATATTACATCTTACCATGAAACATAGAAATGAGATGCGATATCGCGTTTTAAGAATCATAAGAACTCTATTGCTACGATACCTAGACATCTGCAGACGCTATTTCCTAGCAAGGAAGTGTCGCATTTACATTCATTTGAAGTGTAGACGAGGAATACAAGACACATCGCAAATCATATCATATCTTACCATGAAACATAGAAATGAGATGCGATATCGCGTTTTAAGAAGCATTAGAACTCTATTGCTACGATACCTAGACATCTGCAGACGCTATTTCCTAGCAAGGAAGTGTCGCATTTACATTCATTTGAAGTGTTGACGAGGAATACTTAACACTTCGCAAATCATATTACATCTTACCATGAAACATAGAAATGAGATGCGATATCGCGTTTTAAGAAGCATTAGAACTCTATTGCTACGATACCTAGACATCTGCAGACGCTACTTCCTAGCAACGAAGTGTCGCATTTACATTCATTTGAAGTGTAGACGAGGAGTACTTAACACTTCGCAAATCATATTACGTCTTACCATGAAACATATAAATGAGATGCGATATCGCGTTTTAAGAATCATAAGAACTCTATTGCTACGATACGTAGACATCTGCAAACGCCATTTCCTTGCAAGGAAGTGTCGCATTTACATTCATTTGAATCGTAGACGCGGAATGCATAACACTTCGCAATGAATATTATATATTATCATGAAACATAGATATGAGATGCAATATCTCGTTTTAAGAAGCATTTTAACTCTATTGCTTCGATACGTAAACATCTGTAAACGCTATTTCCTTGCAAGGAAGTGTCGCATTTACATTCATTTGAAGTGTAGACGAGGAATACATGACACTTCGCAAATCATATTATATCTTACCATGAAACAGTGAAATGAGATGCGATATCGCGTTTTAGGAAGCATTAGAAATCTATTGCTACGATACGTAGACATATGCAAACGCTATTTCCTAGCGAGGAAGTGTCGCATTCACATTCATTTGAAGTGTAGACGAGGAATACATAACACTTCGCAAATCATATTATATCTTACCATGAAACATACAAATGAGATGCGATATCGCGTTTTGAGAAGCATTAGAAAGCTACTGCTACGATACGTAGACATCTGCAAATGCTATTTCCTAGCGAGGATGTGTCGCATTCACATTCATTTGAAGTGTAGAAGAGGAATACATGACACTTCGCAAATCATATTATATCTTACCATGAAACATAGATATGAGATGCGATATCGCGTTTTAAGAAGCATTAGAAAGCTAATGCTAAGATACGTAGACATCTGCAAACGCTATTTCCTAGCGAAGAAGTATCGCATTCACATTCATTTGATGTGTAGACGAGGAATACATAACACTTCGCAAATCATGTTATATCTTACCATGAAACATAGAAATGAGATGCGATATCTCGATTTAAGAGGCATTAGAACACTATTGCTACGATAGGTAGACAACTGAAAACGCTATTTCCTTGCAAGGAGGTGTCGCATTTACATTCACTTGAAGTGTAGAGGAGGAATACATAACACTTCGCAAATCATATTATATTTTACCATGAAACATAGAAATAAGATGCTATATCGCGTTTTAAGAAGCATTAGAACTCTATTGCTACGATAGGCAAACATCTGCAAACGCTATTTCCTTGCAAGGAAGTGTTGCATTTACATTCATTTGAAGTGTAGACGAGGAATACATGACACTTCGCAAATCAGATTATATCTTACCATGAAACATGGAAATGAGAAAATGAAACGTAGAAATGAGATGCGATATCGCGTTTTAAGAAGCATTAGAACATTCTCGCTACGATACCTAGACATCTGCAGACGCTATTTCCTAGCAAGGAAGTGTCGCATTTACATTCATTTGAAGTATAGACGAGGAATACATGACACTTCGCAAATCATATTATATTTTACCATGAAACATAGAAATGAGGTGCGATATCGCGTTTTAAGAAGCATTAGAAATCTATCGCTACGATACGTAGACATTTGCAAACGCTATTTCCTAGCGAGGAAGTGTCGCATTCACATTCATTTGAAGTGTAGACGAGGAATACATAACACTTCGCAAATCATATTATATCTTACCATGATACATAGAAATGAGATGCGATATCGCGTTTTAAGAAGCATTAGAACACTATCGCCACGATACCTAGACATCTGCAGACGCTATTTCCTAACAAGGAAGTGTCGCATTTACATTCATTTGAAGTGTAGACGAGGAATACATAACACTTCGCAAATCATATTATATCTTGCCATGAAACGTAGAAATGAGATGCGATATCGCGTCTTAAGAAGCATCAGAACTCTATTGCTACGATACCTAGACATCTGCAGACGCTATTTCCTAGCAAGGAAGTGTCGCATTTACATTCATTTGAAGTGTAGACGAGGAATACATGACACTTCGCAAGTCATATCATATCTTACCATGAAACATAGATATGAGATGCGATATCGCGTTTTAAGAAGCATTAGAACTCTATTGCTACGATACCTAGACATCTGCAGACGCTATTTCCTAGCAAGGAAGTGTCGCATTTACATTCATTTGAAGTGTTGACGAGGAATACATAACACTTCGCAAATCATATTATATCTTACCATGATACATAGAAATGAGATGCGATATCGCGTTTTAAGAAGCATTAGAACACTATCGCCACGATACCTAGACATCTGCAGACGCTATTTCCTAACAAGGAAGTGTCGCATTTACATTCATTTGAAGTGTAGACGAGGAATACATAACACTTCGCAAATCATATTATATCTTGCCATGAAACGTAGAAATGAGATGCGATATCGCGTCTTAAGAAGCATCAGAACTCTATTGCTACGATACCTAGACATCTGCAGACGCTATTTCCTAGCAAGGAAGTGTCGCATTTACATTCATTTGAAGTGTAGACGAGGAATACATGACACTTCGCAAATCATATCATATCTTACCATGAAACATAGATATGAGATGCGATATCGCGTTTTAAGAAGCATTAGAACTCTATTGCTACGATACTTAGACATCTGCAGACGCTATTTCCTAGCAAGGAAGTGTCGCATTTACATTCATTTGAAGTGTAGACGAGGAATACATGACAATTCGCAAATCATATTATATCTTACCATGAAACATAGAAATGAGATGCGATATCGCGTTTTAAGAATCATAAGAACTCTATTGCTACGATACCTAGACATCTGCAGACGCTATTTCCTAGCAAGGAAGTGTCGCATTTACATTCATTTGAAGTGTAGAGGAGGAATACATAACACTTCGCAAATCACATTACATCTTACCATGAAACATAGAAATGAGATGCGATATCGCGTTTTAAGAAGCATTAGAACTCTATTGTTACGATACCTAGACATCTGCAGACGCTATTTCCTAGCAAGGAAGTGTCGCATTTACATTCATTTGAAGTATAGACGAGGAATACATGACACTTCGCAAATCATATTATATTTTACCATGAAACATAGAAATGAGATGCGATATCGCGTTTTAAGAAGCATTAGAACTCTATTGCTACGATACCTAGACATCTGCAGACGCTATTTCCTAGCAAGGAAGTGTCGCATTTACATTCATTTGAAGTGTAGACGAGGAATACATGACAATTCGCAAATCATATTATATCTTACCATGAAACATAGAAATGAGGTGCGATATCGCGTTTTAAGAAGCATTAGAACACTATTGCTACGATAGGAAGACATTTGCAAACGCTATTTCCTGGCAAGGAAGTGTCGCATTTACAATCATTTGAAGTGTAGAGGAGGAATACATAACACTTCGCAAATCACATTACATCTTACCATAAAACATAGAAATGAGATGCGATATCGCGTTTTAAGAAGCATTAGAACTCTATTGCTACGATACCTAGACATCTGCAGACGCTATTTCCTAGCAAGGAAGTGTCGCATTTACATTCATTTGAAGTATAGACGAGGAATACATGACACTTCGCAAATCACATTATATCTTACCACGAAACATAGAAATGAGATGCGATATCGCGTTTTAAGAAGCATTAGAAATCTATTGCTACGATACGTAGACATTTGCAAACGCTATTTCCTAGCGAGGAAGTGTCGCATTCACATTCATTTGAAGTGTAGACGAGGAATACATAACACTTCGCAAATCATATTATATCTTACCATGAAACATAGAAATGAGAAAATGAAACGTAGAAATGAGATGCGATATCGCGTTTTAAGAAGCATTAGAACACTCTCGCTACGATACCTAGACATCTGCAGACGCTATTTCCTAGCAAGGAAGTGTCGCATTTACATTCATTTGAAGTATAGACGAGGAATACATGACACTTCGCAAATCATATTATATCTTGCCATGAAACGTAGAAATGAGATGCGATATCGCGTCTTAAGAAGCATCAGAACTCTATTGCTACGATACCTAGACATCTGCAGACGCTATTTCCTAGCAAGGAAGTGTCGCATTTACATTCATTTGAAGTATAGACGAGGAATACATGACACTTCGCAAATCATATTACATTTTACCATGAAACATAGAAATGAGGTGCGATATCGCGTTTTAAGAAGCATTAGAAATCTATCGCTACGATACGTAGACATTTGCAAACGCTATTTCCTAGCGAGGAAGTGTCGCATTCACATTCATTTGAAGTGTAGACGAGGAATACATAACACTTCGCAAATCATATTATATCTTACCATGATACATAGAAATGAGATGCGATATCGCGTTTTAAGAAGCATTAGAACACTATCGCCACGATACCTAGACATCTGCAGACGCTATTTCCTAGCAAGGAAGTGTCGCATTTACATTCATTTGAAGTGTAGACGAGGAATACATAACACTTCGCAAATCATATTATATCTTGCCATGAAACGTAGAAATGAGATGCGATATCGCGTCTTAAGAAGCATCAGAACTCTATTGCTACGATACCTAGACATCTGCAGACGCTATTTCCTAGCAAGGAAGTGTCGCATTTACATTCATTTGAAGTGTAGACGAGGAATACATGACACTTCGCAAATCATATCATATCTTACCATGAAACATAGAAATGAGATGCGATATCGCGTTTTAAGAAGCATTAGAACTCTATTGCTACGATACCTAGACATCTGCAGACGCTATTTCCTAGCAAGGAAGTGTCGCATTTACATTCATTTGAAGTGTTGACGAGGAATACTTAACACTTCGCAAATCATATTACATCTTACCATGAAACATAGAAATGAGATGCGATATCGCGTTTTAAGAAGCACTAGAACTCTATTGCTACGATACTTAGACATCTGCAGACGCTATTTCCTAGCAACGAAGTGTCGCATTTACATTCATTTGAAGTGTAGACGAGGAGTACTTAACACTTCGCAAATCTTATTACGTCTTACCATGAAACATATAAATGAGATGCGATATCGCGTTTTAAGAATCATAAGAACTCTATTGCTACGATACGTAGACATCTGCAAACGCCATTTCCTTGCAAGGAAGTGTCGCATTTACATTCATTTGAATCGTAGACGCGGAATGCATAACACTTCGCAATGAATATTATATATTATCATGAAACATAGATATGAGATGCAATATCTCGTTTTAAGAAGCATTTTAACTCTATTGCTTCGATACGTAAACATCTGTAAACGCTATTTCCTTGCAAGGAAGTGTCGCATTTACATTCATTTGAAGTGTAGACGAGGAATACATGACACTTCGCAAATCATATTATATCTTACCATGAAACAGTGAAATGAGATGCGATATCGCGTTTTAGGAAGCATTAGAAATCTATTGCTACGATACGTAGACATATGCAAACGCTATTTCCTAGCGAGGAAGTGTCGCATTCACATTCATTTGAAGTGTAGACGAGGAATACATAACACTTCGCAAATCATATTATATCTTACCATGAAACATACAAATGAGATGCGATATCGCGTTTTGAGAAGCATTAGAAAGCTACTGCTACGATACGTAGACATCTGCAAATGCTATTTCCTAGCGAGGATGTGTCGCATTCACATTCATTTGAAGTGTAGAAGAGGAATACATGACACTTCGCAAATCATATTATATCTTACCATGAAACATAGATATGAGATGCGATATCGCGTTTTAAGAAGCATTAGAAAGCTAATGCTAAGATACGTAGACATCTGCAAACGCTATTTCCTAGCGAAGAAGTATCGCATTCACATTCATTTGATGTGTAGACGAGGAATACATAACACTTCGCAAATCATGTTATATCTTACCATGAAACATAGAAATGAGATGCGATATCTCGATTTAAGAGGCATTAGAACACTATTGCTACGATAGGTAGACAACTGAAAACGCTATTTCCTTGCAAGGAGGTGTCGCATTTACATTCATTTGAAGTGTAGAGGAGGAATACATAACACTTCGCAAATCATATTATATTTTACCATGAAACATAGAAATAAGATGCTATATCGCGTTTTAAGAAGCATTAGAACTCTATTGCTACGATAGGCAAACATCTGCAAACGCTATTTCCTTGCAAGGAAGTGTTGCATTTACATTCATTTGAAGTGTAGACGAGGAATACATGACACTTCGCAAATCAGATTATATCTTACCATGAAACATGGAAATGAGAAAATGAAACGTAGAAATGAGATGCGATATCGCGTTTTAAGAAGCATTAGAACATTCTCGCTACGATACCTAGACATCTGCAGACGCTATTTCCTAGCAAGGAAGTGTCGCATTTACATTCATTTGAAGTATAGACGAGGAATACATGACACTTCGCAAATCATATTATATTTTACCATGAAACATAGAAATGAGGTGCGATATCGCGTTTTAAGAAGCATTAGAAATCTATCGCTACGATACGTAGACATTTGCAAACGCTATTTCCTAGCGAGGAAGTGTCGCATTCACATTCATTTGAAGTGTAGACGAGGAATACATAACACTTCGCAAATCATATTATATCTTACCATGATACATAGAAATGAGATGCGATATCGCGTTTTAAGAAGCATTAGAACACTATCGCCACGATACCTAGACATCTGCAGACGCTATTTCCTAACAAGGAAGTGTCGCATTTACATTCATTTGAAGTGTAGACGAGGAATACATAACACTTCGCAAATCATATTATATCTTGCCATGAAACGTAGAAATGAGATGCGATATCGCGTCTTAAGAAGCATCAGAACTCTATTGCTACGATACCTAGACATCTGCAGACGCTATTTCCTAGCAAGGAAGTGTCGCATTTACATTCATTTGAAGTGTAGACGAGGAATACATGACACTTCGCAAGTCATATCATATCTTACCATGAAACATAGATATGAGATGCGATATCGCGTTTTAAGAAGCATTAGAACTCTATTGCTACGATACCTAGACATCTGCAGACGCTATTTCCTAGCAAGGAAGTGTCGCATTTACATTCATTTGAAGTGTTGACGAGGAATACATAACACTTCGCAAATCATATTATATCTTACCATGATACATAGAAATGAGATGCGATATCGCGTTTTAAGAAGCATTAGAACACTATCGCCACGATACCTAGACATCTGCAGACGCTATTTCCTAACAAGGAAGTGTCGCATTTACATTCATTTGAAGTGTAGACGAGGAATACATAACACTTCGCAAATCATATTATATCTTGCCATGAAACGTAGAAATGAGATGCGATATCGCGTCTTAAGAAGCATCAGAACTCTATTGCTACGATACCTAGACATCTGCAGACGCTATTTCCTAGCAAGGAAGTGTCGCATTTACATTCATTTGAAGTGTAGACGAGGAATACATGACACTTCGCAAATCATATCATATCTTACCATGAAACATAGATATGAGATGCGATATCGCGTTTTAAGAAGCATTAGAACTCTATTGCTACGATACTTAGACATCTGCAGACGCTATTTCCTAGCAAGGAAGTGTCGCATTTACATTCATTTGAAGTGTAGACGAGGAATACATGACAATTCGCAAATCATATTATATCTTACCATGAAACATAGAAATGAGATGCGATATCGCGTTTTAAGAATCATAAGAACTCTATTGCTACGATACCTAGACATCTGCAGACGCTATTTCCTAGCAAGGAAGTGTCGCATTTACATTCATTTGAAGTGTAGAGGAGGAATACATAACACTTCGCAAATCACATTACATCTTACCATGAAACATAGAAATGAGATGCGATATCGCGTTTTAAGAAGCATTAGAACTCTATTGTTACGATACCTAGACATCTGCAGACGCTATTTCCTAGCAAGGAAGTGTCGCATTTACATTCATTTGAAGTATAGACGAGGAATACATGACACTTCGCAAATCATATTATATTTTACCATGAAACATAGAAATGAGATGCGATATCGCGTTTTAAGAAGCATTAGAACTCTATTGCTACGATACCTAGACATCTGCAGACGCTATTTCCTAGCAAGGAAGTGTCGCATTTACATTCATTTGAAGTGTAGACGAGGAATACATGACAATTCGCAAATCATATTATATCTTACCATGAAACATAGAAATGAGGTGCGATATCGCGTTTTAAGAAGCATTAGAACACTATTGCTACGATAGGAAGACATTTGCAAACGCTATTTCCTGGCAAGGAAGTGTCGCATTTACAATCATTTGAAGTGTAGAGGAGGAATACATAACACTTCGCAAATCACATTACATCTTACCATAAAACATAGAAATGAGATGCGATATCGCGTTTTAAGAAGCATTAGAACTCTATTGCTACGATACCTAGACATCTGCAGACGCTATTTCCTAGCAAGGAAGTGTCGCATTTACATTCATTTGAAGTATAGACGAGGAATACATGACACTTCGCAAATCACATTATATCTTACCACGAAACATAGAAATGAGATGCGATATCGCGTTTTAAGAAGCATTAGAAATCTATTGCTACGATACGTAGACATTTGCAAACGCTATTTCCTAGCGAGGAAGTGTCGCATTCACATTCATTTGAAGTGTAGACGAGGAATACATAACACTTCGCAAATCATATTATATCTTACCATGAAACATAGAAATGAGAAAATGAAACGTAGAAATGAGATGCGATATCGCGTTTTAAGAAGCATTAGAACACTCTCGCTACGATACCTAGACATCTGCAGACGCTATTTCCTAGCAAGGAAGTGTCGCATTTACATTCATTTGAAGTATAGACGAGGAATACATGACACTTCGCAAATCATATTATATCTTGCCATGAAACGTAGAAATGAGATGCGATATCGCGTCTTAAGAAGCATCAGAACTCTATTGCTACGATACCTAGACATCTGCAGACGCTATTTCCTAGCAAGGAAGTGTCGCATTTACATTCATTTGAAGTATAGACGAGGAATACATGACACTTCGCAAATCATATTACATTTTACCATGAAACATAGAAATGAGGTGCGATATCGCGTTTTAAGAAGCATTAGAAATCTATCGCTACGATACGTAGACATTTGCAAACGCTATTTCCTAGCGAGGAAGTGTCGCATTCACATTCATTTGAAGTGTAGACGAGGAATACATAACACTTCGCAAATCATATTATATCTTACCATGATACATAGAAATGAGATGCGATATCGCGTTTTAAGAAGCATTAGAACACTATCGCCACGATACCTAGACATCTGCAGACGCTATTTCCTAGCAAGGAAGTGTCGCATTTACATTCATTTGAAGTGTAGACGAGGAATACATAACACTTCGCAAATCATATTATATCTTGCCATGAAACGTAGAAATGAGATGCGATATCGCGTCCTAAGAAGCATCAGAACTCTATTGCTACGATACCTAGACATCTGCAGACGCTATTTCCTAGCAAGGAAGTGTCGCATTTACATTCATTTGAAGTGTAGACGAGGAATACATGACACTTCGCAAATCATATCATATCTTACCATGAAACATAGAAATGAGATGCGATATCGCGTTTTAAGAAGCATTAGAACTCTATTGCTACGATACCTAGACATCTGCAGACGCTATTTCCTAGCAAGGAAGTGTCGCATTTACATTCATTTGAAGTGTTGACGAGGAATACTTAACACTTCGCAAATCATATTACATCTTACCATGAAACATAGAAATGAGATGCGATATCGCGTTTTAAGAAGCACTAGAACTCTATTGCTACGATACTTAGACATCTGCAGACGCTATTTCCTAGCAACGAAGTGTCGCATTTACATTCATTTGAAGTGTAGACGAGGAGTACTTAACACTTCGCAAATCTTATTACGTCTTACCATGAAACATATAAATGAGATGCGATATCGCGTTTTAAGAATCATAAGAACTCTATTGCTACGATACGTAGACATCTGCAAACGCCATTTCCTTGCAAGGAAGTGTCGCATTTACATTCATTTGAATCGTAGACGCGGAATGCATAACACTTCGCAATGAATATTATATATTATCATGAAACATAGATATGAGATGCAATATCTCGTTTTAAGAAGCATTTTAACTCTATTGCTTCGATACGTAGACATCTGCAAACGCTATTTCCTTGCAGGGAAGTGTCGCATTTACATACATTTGAAGTGTAGACGAGGAATACATAACACTTCGCAAATCATATTATATCTTGCCATGAAACAGAGAAATGAGATGCGATATCGCGTTTTAAGAAGCATTAGAACTCTATTGCTACGATACCTAGACATCTGCAGACGCTATTCCCTAGCAAGGAAGTGTCGCATTTACATTCATTTGAAATGTAGAGGAGGAATACATAACACTTCGCAAATCATATTACATCTTACCATGAAACATAGAAATGAGATGCGATATCGAGTTTTTAGAAGCATTAGAACTCTATTGCTACGATAGGTAAGCATCTGCAAACGCTATTTCCTTGCAAGGAAGTGTCGCATTTACATTCATTTGAAGTGTAGACGAGGAATACATGACACTTCGCAAATCATATTATATCTTACCATGAAACAGAGAAATGAGATGCGATATCGCGTTTTAGGAAGCATTAGAAATCTATTGCTACGATACGTAGACATATGCAAACGCTATTTCCTAGCGAGGAAGTGTCGCATTCACATTCATTTGAAGTGTAGACGAGGAATACATAACACTTCGCAAATCATATTATATCTTACCATGAAACATACAAATGAGATGCGATATCGCGTTTTGAGAAGCATTAGAAAGCTACTGCTACGATACGTAGACATCTGCAAATGCTATTTCCTAGCGAGGATGTGTCGCATTCACATTCATTTGAAGTGTAGAAGAGGAATACATGACACTTCGCAAATCATATTATATCTTACCATGAAACATAGATATGAGATGCGATATCGCGTTTTAAGAAGCATTAGAAAGCTAATGCTAAGATACGTAGACATCTGCAAACGCTATTTCCTAGGGAAGAAGTATCGCATTCACATTCATTTGATGTGTAGACGAGGAATACATAACACTTCGCAAATCATGTTATATCTTACCATGAAACATAGAAATAAGATGCTATATCGCGTTTTAAGAAGCATTAGAACTCTATTGCTACCATAGGCAAACATCTGCAAACGCTATTTCCTTGCAAGGAAGTGTTGCATTTACATTCATTTGAAGTGTAGACGAGGAATACATGACACTTCGCAAATCAGATTATATCTTACCATGAAACATAGAAATGAGATGCGATATCGCGTTTTAAGAAGCATTAGAAATCTATTGCTACGATACGTAGACATCTGCAAACGCTATTTCCTAGCGAGGAAGTGTCGCATTCACATTCATTTGAAGTGTAGACGAGGAATACATAACACTTCGCAAATCATAATATATCTTACCATGAAACATAGAAATGAGATGCGATATCGCGTTTTAAGAAGCATTAGAACACTATCGCTACGATATCTAGACATCTGCAGACGCTATTTCCTAGCAAGGAAGTGTCGCATTTACATTCATTTGAAGTGTAGACGAGGAATACATAACACTTCGCAAATCATATTATATCTTGCCATGAAAAATAGAAATGAGATGCGATATCGCGTTTTAAGAAGCATTAGAAATCTGTTGCTACGATACGTAGACATCTGCAAACGCTACTTCCTAGCGAGGAAGTGTCGCATTCACATTCATTTGAAGTGTAGACGAGGAATACATAACACTTCGCAAATCATAATATATCTTACCATGAAACATAGAAATGAGATGCGATATCGCGTTTTAAGAAGCATTAGAACACTATCTCTACGATATCTAGACATCTGCAGACGCTATTTCCTAGCAAGGAAGTGTCGCATTTACATTCATTTGAAGTGTAGACGAGGAATACATAACACTTCGCAAATCATATTATATCTTACCATGAAACATACAAATGAGATGCGATATCGCGTTTTGATAAGCATTAGAAAGCTACTGCTACGATACGTAGACATCTGCAAACGCTACTTCCTAGCGAGGAAGTGTCGCATTAACATTCATTTGAAGTGTAGACGAGGAATACATAACACTTCGCAAATCATATTATATCTTACCATGAAAGATAGAAATGAGATGCGATATCGCGTTTTAAGAATCATAAGAACTCTATTGCTACGATACGTAGACAACTGCAAATGCTATTTCCTTGCAAGGAAGTGTCGCATTTACATTCATTTGAATCGCATACGAGGAATGCATAACACTTCGCAATGAATATTATATCTTACCATGAAGCATAGAAATGAGATGCGATATCTCGATTTAAAAAGCATTAGAACACTATTGCTACGATAGGTAGACAACTGCAAACGCTATTTCCTTGCAAGGAGGTGTCGCATTTACATTCATTTGACGTGTAGAGGAGGAATACATAACACTTCGCAAATCATATTATATTTTACCATGAAACATAGAAATGAGATGCGATATCGCGTTTTAAGAAGCATTAGAACTCTATTGCTACGATAGGTAAACATCTGCAAACGCTATTTCCTTGCAAGGAAGTGTTGCATTTACATTCATTTGAAGTGTAGACGAGGAATACATGACACTTCGCAAATCATATTATATCTTTCCATGAAACATAGAAATGTGATGCGATATCTCGTTTTAAGAAGCATTAGAACAATATTGCTACGATAGGTAGACATATGCAAACGCTATTTCCTTGCAAGGATGTGTCGCATTTACATTCACTTGAAGTGTAGACGAGGAATACGTAACACTTAGGCAAATCATATTACATCTTACCATGAAACATAGAAATGAGATGCGATATCGCGTTTTAAGAAGCATTAGAAAGCTATTGCTACGATAGGTAGACATCTGCAAACGCTATTTCCTAGCGAGGAAGTATCGCATTCACATTCATTTGAAGTGTAGACGAGGAATACATGACACTTCGCAAATCATGTTATATCTTACCATGAAACATAGAAATGAGATGCGATATGGCGTTTTAAGAATCATATGAACTCTATTGCTACGATACGTAGACATCTGCAAACGCTATTTCCTAGCGAGGAAGTGTCGCATTCACATTCATTTGAAGTGTGGACGAGGAATACATGATACTTCGCAGTGAATATTATATCTTATCATGAAACATAGATATGAGATGTAATATCTCGTTTTAAGAAGCATTTGTACTCTATTGCTTCGATACGTAGACATCTGCAGACGCTATATCCTAGCAAGGAAGTGTCTCATTTACATTCATTTGAAGTGTAGACGAGTAATACATGACACTTCGCAAATCATATTATATCTTACCATGAAACATAGAAATGAGATACGATATCGCATTTTAAGAATCATAAGAACTCCATTCCTACGATACGTAGACATCTGCAAACGCTATTTCCTTGCAACTAAGTGTCGCATTTACATTCATTTGAATCGTAGACGAGGTATGCATAACACTTCGCAATGAATATTATATCTTATCAAGAAACATAGATATGAGATGCAATATTTCGTTTTAAGGAGCATTTGAACTCTATTGCTTCGATACGTAGACATCAGCAAACGCTATTTCCTTGCAAGGAAGTGTCGCATTTACATTCATTTGAAGTGTTGACGAGGAATACATAACACTTCGCAAATCATATTATATCTTACCATGAAACATAGAAATGAGATGCGATATCGCGTTTTAAGAAGCATTAGAAATATATTGCTACGATACGTAGACATCTGCAAACGCTATTTCCTAGCGAGGAAGTATCGCATTCACACTCATTTGAAGTGTAGACGAGGAATACATAACACTTCGCAAATCATGTTATATCTTACCATGAAACATAGAAATGAGATGCGATATCGCGTTTTAAGAATCATATGAACTCTATTGCTACGATACGTAGACATCTGCAAACGCTATTTCCTAGCGAGGAAGGGTCGCATTCACAATCATTTGAAGTGTAGACGAGGAATACATGACACTTCGCAGTGAATATTATATCTTATCATGAAACATAGATATGAGATGCAATATCTCGTTTTAAGAAGCATTTGAACTCTATTGCTTCGATACGTAGACATCTGCAAACGCTATTTCCTAGCGAGGAAGTGTCGCATTCACATTCATTTGAAGTGTGGACGAGGAATACATAACACTTCGCAAATCATGTTATATCTTACCATGAATCATAGAAATGAAATGCGATATCGCATTCTAAGAATCATATGAACTCTATTGCTACGATACCTAGACATCTGCGGACGCTACTTCCAAGCAAGGAAGTGTCGCATTTACATTCATTTGAAGTGTAGACGAGGAATACATGACAATTCGCAAATCATATTATATCTTACCATGAAACATAGAAATGAGATGCGATATCGCGTTTTAAGAAGCATTAGAAAGCTATTGCTACGATACGTAGACATCTGCAAACGCTATTTCCTAGCGAGGAAGTATCGCATTCACATTCATTTGAAGTGTAGACGAGGTATACATGACACTTCGCAAATCATATTACATCTTACCATGAAACATAGAAATGAGGTGCGATATCGCGTTTTAAGAAGCATTAGAAAGCTATTGCTACGATACGTAGACATCTGCAAACGCTATTTCCTAGCGAGGAAGTGTCGCATTCACATTCATTTGAAGTGTAGACGAGGAATACATGACACTTCGCAATGAATATTATATCTTATCATGAAACATAGATATGAGATGCAATATCTCGTTTTAAGAAGAATTTGAACTCTATTGCTTCGATACGTAGACATCTGCAAACGCTATTTCCTAGCGAGGAAGTGTCGCATTTACATTCATTTGAATCGTAGACGAGGAATGCATAACACTTCGCAATGAATATTATATCTTATCAAGAAACATAGATATGAGATGCAATATTTCGTTTTAAGGAGCATTTGAACTCTATTGCTTCGATACGTAGACATCAGCAAACGCTATTTCCTTGCAAGGAAGTGTCGCATTTACATTCATTTGAAGTGTTGACGAGGAATACATAACACTTCGCAAATCATATTATATCTTACCGTGAAACATAGAAATGAGATGCGATATCGCGTTTTAAGAAGCATTAGAAATATATTGCTACGATACGTAGACATCTGCAAACGCTATTTCCTAGCGAGGAAGTGTCGCATTCACATTCATTTGAAGTGTAGACGAGGAATACATGACACTTCGCAATGAATATTATATCTTATCATGAAACATAGATATGAGATGCAATATCTCGTTTTAAGAAGCATTAGAAATATATTGCTACGATACCTAGACATCTGCGGACGCTACTTCCAAGCAAGGAAGTGTCGCATTTACATTCATTTGAAGTGTAGACGAGGAATACATGACACTTCGCAAATCATATTATATCTTACCATGGAACATAGAAATGAGAAGCGATATCGCGTTTTAAGAAGCATTAGAAATCTATTGTTACGATACGTAGACATCTGCAAACGCTATTTCCTTGCGAGGAAGTATCGCATTCACATTCATTTGAAGTGTAGACGAGGTATACATGACACTTCGCAAATCATATTACATCTTACCATGAAACATAGAAATGAGGTGCGATATCGCGTTTTAAGAAGCATTAGAAAGCTATTGCTACGATACGTAGACATCTGCAAACGCTATTTCCTAGCGAGGAAGTGTCGCATTCACATTCATTTGAAGTGTAGACGAGGAATACATGACACTTCGCAATGAATATTATATCTTACCATGAAACATAGAAATGAGATGCGATATCGCGTTTTAAGAAGCATTAGAAATCTATTGCTACGATACGTAGACATCTGCAAACGCTATTTCCTAGCGAGGAAGTATCGCATTCTCATTCATTTGAAGTGTAGACGAGGAATACATAACACTTCGCAAATCATGTTATATCTTACCATGATACATAGAAATGAGATGCGATATGGCGTTTTAAGAATCATATGAACTCTATTGCTACGATACGTAGACATCTGCAAACGCTATTTCCTAGCGAGGAAGTGTCGCATTCACATTCATTTGAAGTGTAGACGAGGAATACATGACACTTCGCAAATCATATTATATCTTACCATGAAACATAGAAATGAGATGCGATATCGCGTTTTAAGAAGCATTAGAAAGCTATTGCTACGATACGTAGACATCTGCAAACGCTATTTCCTAGCGAGGAAGTATCGCATTCACATTCATTTGAAGTGTAGACGAGGAATACATGACACTTCGCAAATCATGTTATATCTTACCATGAAACATAGAAATGAGATACGATATCGCATTTTAAGAATCATAAGAACTCCATTCCTACGATACGTAGACTTCTCCAAACGCTATTTCCTTGCAACTAAGTGTCGCATTTACATTCATTTGCATCGTAGACGAGGAATGCATAACACTTCGCAATGAATATTATATCTTATCATGAAACATAGATATGAGATGCAATATCTCGTTTTAAGAAGAATTTGAACTCTATTGCTTCGATACGTAGACATCTGCAAACGCTATTTCCTAGCGAGGAAGTGTCGCATTCACATTCATTTGAAGTGTAGACGAGGAATACATAACACTTCGCAAATCATATTATATCTTACCATGAAACATAGAAATGAGATGCGATATCGCGTTTTAAGAAGCATTAGAAATCTATTGCTACGATACGTAGACATCTGCAAACGCTATTTCCTAGCGAGGAAGTATCGCATTCACATTCATTTGAAGTGTAGACGAGGAATACATAACACTTCGCAAATCATGTTATATCTTACCATGAAACATAGAAATTAGATGCGATATGGCGTTTTAAGAATCATATGAACTCTATTGCTACGATACGTAGACATCTGCAAACGCTATTTCCTAGCGAGGAAGTGTCGCATTCACATTCATTTGAAGTGTAGACGAGGAATACATGACACTTCGCAAATCATATTATATCTTACCATGAAACATAGAAATGAGGTGCGATATCGTGTTTTAAGAAGCATTAGAAAGCTATTGCTACGATACGTAGACATCTGCAAACGCTATTTCCTAGCGAGGAAGTATCGCATTCACATTCATTTGAAGTGTAGACGAGGAATACATGACACTTCGCAAATCATGTTATATCTTACCATGAAACATAGAAATGAGATGCGATATCGCGTTTTAAGAATCATATGAACTCTATTGCTACGATACGTAGACATCTGCAAACGCTATTTCCTTGCGAGGAAGTGTCGCATTCACAATCATTTGAAGTGTAGACGAGGAATACATGACACTTCGCAGTGAATATTATATCTTATCATGAAACATAGATATGAGATGCAATATCTCATTTTAAGAAGCATTTGAACTCTATTGCTTCGATACGTAGACATCTGCAGACGCTATATCCTAGCAAGGAAGTGTCTCATTTACATTCATTTGAAGTGTAGACGAGTAATACATGACACTTCGCAAATCATATTATATCTTACCATGAAACATAGAAATGAGATACGATATCGCATTTTATGAATCATAAGAACTCCATTCCTACGATACGTAGACATCTGCAAACGCTATTTCCTAGCGAGGAAGTATCGCATTCACATTCATTTGAAGTGTAGACGAGGAATACATAACACTTCGCAAATCATGTTATATCTTACCATGAATCATAGAAATGAGATGCGATATCGCATTCTAAGAATCATATGAACTCTATTGCTACGATACCTAGACATCAGCGGACGCTACTTCCGAGCAAGGAAGTGTCGCATTTACATTCATTTGAAGTGTAGACGAGGAATACATGACACTTCGCAAATCATATTATATCTTACCATGGAACATAGAAATGAGATGCGATATCGCGTTTTAAGAAGCATTAGAAATCTATTGCTACGATACGTAGACATCTGCAAACGCTATTTCCTAGCGAGGAAGTATCGCATTCACATTCATTTGAAGTGTAGACGAGGAATACATAACACTTCGCAAATCATGTTATATCTTACCATGATACATAGAAATGAGATGCGATATGGCGTTTTAAGAATCATATGAACTCTATTGCTGCGATACGTAGACATCTGCAAACGCTATTTCCTAGCGAGGAAGTGTCGCATTCACATTCATTTGAAGTGTAGACGAGGAATACATGACACTTCGCAAATCTTATTATATCTTACCATGAAACATAGAAATGAGATGCGATATCGCGTTTTAAGAAGCATTAGAAAGCTATTGCTACGATACGTAGACATCTGCAAACGCTATTTCCTAGCGAGGAAGTATCGCATTCACATTCATTTGAAGTGTAGACGAGGAATACATGACACTTCGCAAATCATGTTATATCTTACCATGAAACATAGAAATGAGATGCGATATCGCGTTTTAAGAATCATATGAACTCTATTGCTACGATACGTAGACATCTGCAAACGCTATTTCCTTGCGAGGAAGTGTCGCATTCACAATCATTTGAAGTGTAGACGAGGAATACATGACACTTCACAAATCATATTATATCTTACCATGAAACATAGAAATGAGATACGATATCGCATTTTAAGAATCATAAGAACTCCATTCCTACGATACGTAGACATCTGCAAACGCTATTTCCTTGCAACTAAGTGTCGCATTTACATTCATTTGAATCGTAGACGAGGAATGCATAACACTTCGCAATGATTATTATATCTTATCATGAAACATAGATATGAGATGCAATATTTCGTTTTATGGAGCATTTGAACTGTATTGCTTCGATACGTAGACATCAGCAAACGCTATTTCCTTGCAAGGAAGTGTCGCATTTACATTCATTTGAAGTGTTGACGAGGAATACATAACACTTCGCAAATCATATTATATCTTACCATGAAACATAGAAATGAGATGCGATATCGCGTTTTAAGAAGCATTAGAAATATATTGCTACGATACGTAGACATCTGCAAACGCTATTTCCTAGCGAGGAAGTATCGCATTCACACTCATTTGAAGTGTAGACGAGGAATACATAACACTTCGCAAATCATGTTATATCTTACCATGAAACATAGAAATGAGATGCGATATCGCGTTTTAAGAATCATATGAACTCTATTGCTACGATACGTAGACATCTGCAAACGCTATTTCCTAGCGAGGAAGTGTCGCATTCACAATCATTTGAAGTGTAGACGAGGAATACATGACACTACGCAGTGAATATTATATCTTATCATGAAACATAGATATGAGATGCAATATCCCGTTTTAAGAAGCATTTGAACTCTATTGCTTCGATACGTAGACATCTGCAAACGCTATTTCCTAGCGAGGAAGTGTCGCATTCACATTCATTTGAAGTGTGGACGAGGAATACATAACACTTCGCAAATCATATTATATCTTACCATGAAACATAGAAATGAGATGCGATATCGCGTTTTAAGAAGCATTAGAAAGCTATTGCGACGATACGTAGACATCTGCAAACGCTATTTCCTAGCGAGGAAGTGTCGCATTCACATTCATTTGAAGTGTAGTCGAGGAATACATAACATTTCGCAAATCATGTTGTACCTTACCATGAAACATAGAAATGAGATGCGATATCGCGCTTTAAGAATCATATGAACTCTATTGCTACGATACGTAGACATCTGCAAACGCTATTTCCTAGCGAGGAAGTGTCGCATTCACATTCATTTGAAGTGTAGACGAGGAATACATGACACTTCGCAATGAATATTATATCTTATCATGAAACATAGATATGAGATGCAATATCTCGTTTTAAGAAGCATTTGAACTCTATTGCTTCGATACGTAGACATCTGCAAACGCTATTTCCTATCGAGGAAGTGTCGCATTCACATTCATTTGAAGTGTAGACGAGGAATACATAACACTTCCAAATCATATTATATCTTACCATGAAACATAGAAATGAGATGCGATATCGCGTTTTAAGAAGCATTAGAAATCTATTGCTACGATACGTAGACATCTGCAAACGCTATTTCCTAGCGAGGAAGTGTCGCTTTCACATTCATTTGTTTTGTGGACGAGGAATACATAACACTTCGCAAATCATATTATATCTTACCATGAAACATAGATGTGAGATGCGATATCGCGTTTTAAGATGCATTAGAAAGCTAATGCTACGATACGTAGACATCTGCAAACGCTATTTCCTAGCGAGGAAGTATCGCATTCACATTCATTTGAAGTGTAGACGAGGTATACATGACACTTCGCAAATCATATTACATCTTACCATGAAACACTGAAATGAGATGCGATATCGCGTTTTAAGAAGCATTAGAAAGCTATTGCTACGATACGTAGACATCTGCAAACGCTATTTCCTAGCGAGGAAGTATCGCATTCACATTCATTTGAAGTGTAGACGAGGAATACATGACACTTCGCAAATAATATTACATCTTACCATGAAACATAGAAATGGGATGCGATATCGCGCTTTAAGAAGCATTAGAAAGCTATTGCTACGTTACGTATACATCTGCCAACGCTATTTTCTAGCGAGGAAGTATCGCATTCACATTCAATTGAAGTGTAGACGAGGAATACATAACATTTCGCAAATCATGTTATATCTTACCATGAAACATAGAAATGAGATGCGATATCGCATTTTAAGAATCATATGAACTCTATTGCTACGATACGTAGACATCTGCAAACGCTATTTCCTAGCGAGGAAGTGTCGCATTCACATTCATTTGAAGTGTAGACGAGGAATACATGACACTTCGCAATGAATATTATATCTTATCATGAAACATAGATATGAGATGCAATATCTCGTTTTAAGAAGAATTTGAAATCTATTGCTTCGATACGTAGACATCTGCAAACGCTATTTCCTAGCGAGGAAGTGTCGCATTCACATTCATTTGAAGTGTAGACGAGGAATACATAACACTTCGCAAATCATATTATTTCTTACCATGAAACATAGAAATGAGATGCGATATCGCGTTTAGGAAGCATTAGAAGTCTATTGCTACGATATGTAGACATCTGCAAACGCTATTTCCTTGCTAGGAAGTGTCGCATTTACATTCACTTGAAGTGTAGACGAGGAATACATGACACTTCGCAAATCATATTATATCTTACCATGAAACATAGAAATGAGATGCGATATCGCGTTTTAAGAAGCATTAGATATCTATTGCTACGATACGTAGACATCTGCAAACGCTATTTCCTTGCAAGGAAGTGTCGCATTTACATTCATTTGAAGTGTAGACGAGGAATACATAACACTTCGCAAATCATATTACATCTTACCATGAAACACTGAAATGAGATGCGATATCGCGTTTTAAGAAGCATTAGAAAGCTATTGCTACGATACGTAGACATCTGCAAACGCTATTTCCTAGCGAGGAAGTATCGCATTCACATTCATTTGAAGTGTAGCGAGGAATACATGACACTTCGCAAATAATATTACATCTTACCATGAAACATAGAAATGGGATGCGATATCGCGCTTTAAGAAGCATTAGAAAGCTATTGCTACGATACGTATACATCTGCCAACGCTATTTCCTAGCGAGGAAGTATCGCATTCACATTCAATTGAAGTGTAGACGAGGAATACATAACATTTCGCAAATCATGTTATATCTTACCATGAAACATAGAAATGAGATGCGATATCGCATTTTAAGAATCATATGAACTCTATTGCTACGATACGTAGACATCTGCAAACGCTATTTCCTAGCGAGGAAGTATCGCATTCACATTCATTTGAAGTGTAGACGAGGAATACATGACACTTCGCAATGAATATTATATCTTATCATGAAACATAGATATGAGATGCAATATCTCGTTTTAAGAAGAATTTGAACTCTATTGCTTCGATACGTAGACATCTGCAAACGCTATTTCCTAGCGAGGAAGTGTCGCATTCACATTCATTTGAAGTGTAGACGAGGAATACATAACACTTCGCAAATCATATTATATCTTACCATGAAACATAGAAATGAGATGCGATATCGCGTTTAGGAAGCATTAGAAGTCTATTGCTACGATACGTAGACATCTGCAAACGCTATTTCCTTGCTAGGAAGTGTCGCATTTACATTCATTTGAAGTGTAGACGAGGAATACATGACACTTCGCAAATCATATTATATCTTACCATGAAACATAGAAATGAGATGCGATATCGCGTTTTAAGAAGCATTAGATATCTATTGCTACGATACGTAGACATCTGCAAACGCTATTTCCTTGCAAGGAAGTGTCGCATTTACATTCATTTGAAGTGTAGACGAGGAATACATAACACTTCGCAAATCATATTATATCTTACCATGAGACATAGAAATGAGATGCGATATCGCGTTTTAAGAAGCATTAGAAATCTATTGCTACGAAACGTAGACATCTGCAAACGCTATTTCCTAGCGAGGAAGTGTCGCATTCACATTCATTTGAAGTGTAGACGAGGAATACATGACACTTCGCAATGAATATTATATCTTATCATGAAACATAGATATGTGATGCAATATCTCGTTTTAAGAAGCATTTGAACTCTATTGCTTCGATACGTAGACATCTGCAAACGCTATTTCCTAGCGAGGAAGTGTCGCATTCACACTCATTTGAAGTGTAGACGAGGAATACATAACACTTCGCAAATCATATTATATCTTACCATGAAACATAGAAATGAGATGCGATATCGCGTTTTAAGAAGCATTAGAAAGCTAATGCTACGATACGTAGACATCTGCAAACGCTATTTCCTAGCGAGGAAGTATCGCATTCACATTCATTTGAAGTGTAGACGAGGAATACATAACACTTCGCAAATCATGTTATATCTTACCATGAAACATAGAAATGAGATGCGATATAACATTCTAAGAATCATATGAAGTCTATTGCTACGATACCTAGACATCTGCAAACGCTATTTCCTTGCAAGGAAGTGTCGCATTTACTTTCATTTGAATCGTAGACGAGGAATGCATAACACTTCGCAATGAATATTATATCTTATCATGAAACATAGATATGAGGTGCAATATCTCGTTTTAAGAAGCATCAGAACTCTATTGCTTCGATACGTAGACATCTGCAGACGCTACTTCCTAGCAAGGAAGTGTCGCATTTACATTCACTTGAAGTGTAGACGAGGAATACGTAACACTACGCAAATCATGTTATATCTTACCATGAAACATAGAAATGAAATGCGATATCGCGTTTTAAGAATCATATGAACTCTATTGCTACGATACGTAGACATCTGCAATAGTTATTTCCATGCAAGGAAGTGTCGCATTTACTTTCATTTGAATCGTAGACGAGGAATGCATAACACTTCGCAATGAATATTATATCTTACCATGAAACATAGAAATGAGGTGCGATATCGCGTTTTACGAAGAATAAGAAAGCTATTGCTACGATACGTAGACATCTGCAAACGCTATTTCCTAGCGAGGAAGTATCGCATTCACATTCATTTGAAGTGTAGACGAGGTATACATGACACTTCGCAAATCATATCACATCTTACCATGAAACATAGAAATGAGATGCGATTTGCCGTTTTAAGAATCATTAGAAAGCTATTGCTACGATACGTAGACATCTGCAAACGCTATTTCCTAGCGAGGAAGTATCGCATTCACATTCATTTGAAGTGTAGACGAGGAATACATGACACTTCGCAATGAATATTATATCTAATCATGAAACATAGAAATGAGATGCGATATCGCGTTTTAAGAAGCATTAGAAATCTATTGCTACGATACGTAGACATCTGCAAACGCTAATTCCTAGCGAGGAAGTGTCGCTTTCACATTCATTTGAAGTGTGGACGAGGAATACATAACACTTTGCAAATCATATTATATCTTACCATGAAACATAGAAATGAGATGCGATATCGCGTTTTAAGAATGATATGAACTCTATTGCTACGATACGTAGACATCTGCAATCGTTATTTCCTTGCAAGGGTTGTGTCGCATTTACTTTCATTTGAATCGTAGACGAGGAATGCATAACACTTCGCAATGAATATTATATCTTATCATGAAACATAGGTATGAGGTGCGATATCTCGTTTTAAGAAGCATTTGAACTCTATTGCTACGATACCTAGACATCTGCAGACGCTATTTCCTAGCAAGGAAGTGTCGCATTTACATTCATTTGAAGTGTAGACGAGGAATACATGACACTTCGCAATGAATATTATATCTTATCATGAAACATAGATATGAGATGCAATATCTCGTTTTAAGAAGCATTTGAACTCTATTGCTTCGATACGTAGACATCTGCAAACGGTATTTCCTTGCAAGGAAGTGTCGCATTTACATTCATTTGAAGTGTAGACGAGGAATACATAACACTTCGCAAATCATATTACATCTTACCATGAAACATAGAAATGAGATGCGATATCGCGTTTTAAGAAGCATTACAACTCTATTGCTACGATACCTAGACATCTGCAGGCGCTATTTCCTAGCAAGGAAGTGTCGCATTTACATTCATTTGAAGTGTAGACGAGGAATACATGAAACTTCGCAAATCATATTATATCTTACCATGAAACATAGAAATGAGATGCGATATCGCGTTTTAAGAAGCATTAGAAACCTATTGCTACGATACGTAGACATCTGCAAACGCTATTACTTTGCAAGGAAGTGTCGCATTTACATTCATTTGAAGTGTAGAGGAGAAATACATAACACTTCGCAAATCATATTACATCTTACCATGAAACATAGAAATGAGATGCGATATCGCGTTTTAAGAAGCATTAGAACTCTATTGCTACGATACCTAGATATCTGCAGACGCTATTTCCTAGCAAGGAAGTGTCGCATTTACATTCATTTGAAGTGTAGACGAGGAATACATGACACTTCGCAAATCATATTATATCTTACCATGAAACATAGAAATGAGACGCGATATCGCGTTTTAAGAAGCATTAGAAAGCTATTGCTACGATACGTAGACATCTGCAAACGCTATTTCCTAGCGAGGAAGTATCGCATTCACATTCATTTGAAGTGTAGACGAGGAATACATGACACTTCGCAAATCATGTGATATCTTACCATGAAACATAGAAATGAGATGCGATATCGCGTTTTAAGTATCATATGAACTCTATTGCTACGATACGTAGACATCTGCAATCGTTATTTCCTTGCAAGGAAGTGTCGCATTTACTTTCATTTGAATCGTAGACGAGGAATGCATAACACTTCGCAATGAATATTATATCTTATCATGGGACATAGATATGAGATGCAATATCTCGTTTTAAGAAGCATTTGAACTCTACTGCTTCGATACGTAGACATCTGCAAACGGTATTTCCTTGCAAGGAAGTGTCGCATTTACATTCATTTGAAGTGTAGACGAGGAATACATAACACTTCGCAAATCATATTACATCTTACCATGAAACATAGAAATGAGATGCGATATCGCGTTTTAAGAAGCATTACAACTCTATTGCTACGATACCTAGACATCTGCAGGCGCTATTTCCTAGCAAGGAAGTGTCGCATTTACATTCATTTGAAGTGTAGACGAGGAATACATGAAACTTCGCAAATCATATTATATCTTACCATGAAACATAGAAATGAGATGCGATATCGCGTTTTAAGAAGCATTAGAAACCTATTGCTACGATACGTAGACATCTGCAAACGCTATTACTTTGCAAGGAAGTGTCGCATTTACATTCATTTGAAGTGTAGAGGAGAAATACATAACACTTCGCAAATCATATTACATCTTACCATGAAACATAGAAATGAGATGCGATATCGCGTTTTAAGAAGCATTAGAACTCTATTGCTACGATACCTAGATATCTGCAGACGCTATTTCCTAGCAAGGAAGTGTCGCATTTACATTCATTTGAAGTGTAGACGAGGAATACATGACACTTCGCAAATCATATTATATCTTACCATGAAACATAGAAATGAGACGCGATATCGCGTTTTAAGAAGCATTAGAAAGCTATTGCTACGATACGTAGACATCTGCAAACGCTATTTCCTAGCGAGGAAGTATCGCATTCACATTCATTTGAAGTGTAGACGAGGAATACATGACACTTCGCAAATCATGTTATATCTTACCATGAAACATAGAAATGAGATGCGATATCGCGTTTTAAGAATCATATGAACTCTATTGCTACGATACGTAGACATCTGCAATCGTTATTTCCTTGCAAGGAAGTGTCGCATTTACTTTCATTTGAATCGTAGACGAGGAATGCTTAACACTTCGCAATGAATATTATATCTTATCATGAAACATAGATATGAGATGCAATATCTCGTTTTAAGAAGCATTTGAACTCTATTGCTTCGATACGTAGACATCTGCAAACGCTATTTCCTTGCAAGGAAGTGTCGCATTTACATTCATTTGAAGTGTAGACGAGGAATACATAACACTTCGCAAATCATATTACATCTTACCATGAAACATAGAAATGAGATGCGATATCGCGTTTTAAGTATCATATGAACTCTATTGCTACGATACGTAGACATCTGCAATCGTTATTTCCTTGCAAGGAAGTGTCGCATTTACTTTCATTTGAATCGTAGACGAGGAATGCATAACACTTCGCAATGAATATTATATCTTATCATGGGACATAGATATGAGATGCAATATCTCGTTTTAAGAAGCATTTGAACTCTACGGCTTCGATACGTAGACATCTGCAAACGGTATTTCCTTGCAAGGAAGTGTCGCATTTACATTCATTTGAAGTGTAGACGAGGAATACATAACACTTCGCAAATCATATTACATCTTACCATGAAACATAGAAATGAGATGCGATATCGCGTTTTAAGAAGCATTACAACTCTATTGCTACGATACCTAGACATCTGCAGGCGCTATTTCCTAGCAAGGAAGTGTCGCATTTACATTCATTTGAAGTGTAGACGAGGAATACATGAAACTTCGCAAATCATATTATATCTTACCATGAAACATAGAAATGAGATGCGATATCGCGTTTTAAGAAGCATTAGAAACCTATTGCTACGATACGTAGACATCTGCAAACGCTATTACTTTGCAAGGAAGTGTCGCATTTACATTCATTTGAAGTGTAGAGGAGAAATACATAACACTTCGCAAATCATATTACATCTTACCATGAAACATAGAAATGAGATGCGATATCGCGTTTTAAGAAGCATTAGAACTCTATTGCTACGATACCTAGATATCTGCAGACGCTATTTCCTAGCAAGGAAGTGTCGCATTTACATTCATTTGAAGTGTAGACGAGGAATACATGACACTTCGCAAATCATATTATATCTTACCATGAAACATAGAAATGAGACGCGATATCGCGTTTTAAGAAGCATTAGAAAGCTATTGCTACGATACGTAGACATCTGCAAACGCTATTTCCTAGCGAGGAAGTATCGCATTCACATTCATTTGAAGTGTAGACGAGGAATACATGACACTTCGCAAATCATGTTATATCTTACCATGAAACATAGAAATGAGATGCGATATCGCGTTTTAAGAATCATATGAACTCTATTGCTACGATACGTAGACATCTGCAATCGTTATTTCCTTGCAAGGAAGTGTCGCATTTACTTTCATTTGAATCGTAGACGAGGAATGCTTAACACTTCGCAATGAATATTATATCTTATCATGAAACATAGATATGAGATGTAATATCTCGTTTTAAGAAGCATTTGAACTCTATTGCTTCGATACGTAGACATCTGCAAACGCTATTTCCTTGCAAGGAAGTGTCACATGACACTTCGCATTATATCTTACCATGAAACATAGAAATGGGACGCGATATCGCGTTTTAAGAAGCATTAGAAAGCTATTGCTACGATACGTAGACATCTGCAAACGCTATTTCCTAGCGAGGAAGTATCGCATTCACATTCATTTGAAGTGTAGACGAGGAATACATGACACTTCGCAAATCATGTTATATCTTACCATGAAACATAGAAATGAGATGCGATATCGCGTTTTAAGAATCATATGAACTCTATTGCTACGATACGTAGACATCTGCAATCGTTATTTCCTTGCAAGGAAGTGTCGCATTTACTTTCATTTGAATCGTAGACGAGGAATGCTTAACACTTCGCAATGAATATTATATCTTATCATGAAACATAGATATGAGATGCAATATCTCGTTTTAAGAAGCATTTGAACTCTATTGCTTCGATACGTAGACATCTGCAAACGCTATTTCCTTGCAAGGAAGTGTCGCATTTACATTCATTTGAAGTGTAGACGAGGAATACATAACACTTCGCAAATCATATTACATCTTACCATGAAACATAGAAATGAGATGCGATATCGCGTTTTAAGTATCATATGAACTCTATTGCTACGATACGTAGACATCTGCAATCGTTATTTCCTTGCAAGGAAGTGTCGCATTTACTTTCATTTGAATCGTAGACGAGGAATGCATAACACTTCGCAATGAATATTATATCTTATCATGGGACATAGATATGAGATGCAATATCTCGTTTTAAGAAGCATTTGAACTCTACTGCTTCGATACGTAGACATCTGCAAACGGTATTTCCTTGCAAGGAAGTGTCGCATTTACATTCATTTGAAGTGTAGACGAGGAATACATAACACTTCGCAAATCATATTACATCTTACCATGAAACATAGAAATGAGATGCGATATCGCGTTTTAAGAAGCATTACAACTCTATTGCTACGATACCTAGACATCTGCAGGCGCTATTTCCTAGCAAGGAAGTGTCGCATTTACATTCATTTGAAGTGTAGACGAGGAATACATGAAACTTCGCAAATCATATTATATCTTACCATGAAACATAGAAATGAGATGCGATATCGCGTTTTAAGAAGCATTAGAAACCTATTGCTACGATACGTAGACATCTGCAAACGCTATTTCCTAGCGAGGAAGTATCGCATTCACATTCATTTGAAGTGTAGACGAGGAATACATGACACTTCGCAAATCATGTTATATCTTACCATGAAACATAGAAATGAGATGCGATATCGCGTTTTAAGAATCATATGAACTCTATTGCTACGATACGTAGACATCTGCAATCGTTATTTCCTTGCAAGGAAGTGTCGCATTTACTTTCATTTGAATCGTAGACGAGGAATGCTTAACACTTCGCAATGAATATTATATCTTATCATGAAACATAGATATGAGATGTAATATCTCGTTTTAAGAAGCATTTGAACTCTATTGCTTCGATACGTAGACATCTGCAAACGCTATTTCCTTGCAAGGAAGTGTCGCATTTACATTCATTTGAAGTGTAGACGAGGAATTCATAACACTTCGCAAATCATATTACATCTTACCATGAAACATAGAAATGAGATGCGATATCGCGTTTTAAGTATCATATGAACTCTATTGCTACGATACGTAGACATCTGCAATCGTTATTTCCTTGCAAGGAAGTGTCGCATTTACTTTCATTTGAATCGTAGACGAGGAATGCATAACACTTCGCAATGAATATTATATCTTATCATGAGACATAGATATGAGATGCAATATCTCGTTTTAAGAAGCATTTGAACTCTATTGCTTCGATACGTAGACATCTGCAAACGCTATTTCCTTGCAAGGAAGTGTCGCATTTACATTTATTTGAAGTGTAGACGAGGAATACATATCACTTCGCAAATCATATTATATCTTACCATGAAACATAGAAATGAGATGCGATATCGCGTTTTAAGAAGCATTAGAAAGCTATTGCTACGATACGTAGACATCTGCAAACGCTATTTCCTAGCGAGGAAGTATCGCATTCACATTCATTTGAAGTGTAGACGAGGAATACATGACACATCGCAAATCATTTTATATCTTACCATGAAACATAGAAATGAGATGCGATATCGCGTTTTAAGAAGCATTAGATATCTATTGCTACGATACGTAGACATCTGCAAACGCTATTTCCTTGCTAGGAAGTGTCGCATTTACATTCATTTGAAGTGTAGACGAGGAATACATAACACTTCGCAAATCATGTTATATCTTACCATGAAACATAGAAATGAGATGCGATATCGGGTTTTAAGAAGCATTAGAAAGCTATTGCTACGATACGTAGACATCTGCAAACGCTATTTCCCAGCGAGGAAGTATCGCATTCACATTCATTTGAAGTGTAGACGAGGAATACATGACCCTTCGCAAATCATGTTATATCTTACCATGAAACATAGAAATGAGATGCGATATCGCGTTTTAAGAATCATATGAACTCTATTGCTACGATACCTAGACATCTGCAGACGCTATTTCCTAGCGAGGAAGTATCGCATTCACATTCATTTGAAGTGTAGACGAGGAATACATAACACTTCGCAAATCATGTTATGTCTAACCATGAAACATAGAAATGAGATGCGATATCGCGTTTTAAGAAGCATTGGAACACTATTGCTACGATAGGTAGACATTAGCAAACGCTATTTCCTGGCAAGGAAGTGTCGCATTTACATTCATTTGAAGTGTAGAGGAGGAGTATATACCACTTCGCAAATCATATTACATCTTACCATGAAACATAGAAATGAGATGCGATATCGCGTTTTAAGAAGCATTAGAACTCTATTGCTACGATACATAGACATCTGCAAACGCTATATCCTAGCAAGGAAGTGTCGCATTTACATTCATTTGAAGTGTAGACGAGGAATACATGACACTTCGCAAATCATGTTATATCTTACCATGAAACATAGAAATGTGATGCGATATCGCATTCTAAGAATCATATGAACTATATTGCTACGATACCTAGACATCTGCAAACGCTATTTCCTTGCAAGGAAGTATCGCATTTACTTTCATTTGAATCGTAGACGAGGAATGCATAACACTTCGCAATGAATATTATAACTTATCATGAAACATAGATATGATGTATAATATCTCGTTTTAAGAAGCATTAGAACTCTATAGCTACGATACCTAGACATTTGCAGACGCTACTTCCTAGCAAGGAAGTGTCGCATTTACATTCACTTGAAGTGTAGACGAGGAATACATAACACTACGCAAATCATGTTATATCTTACCATGAAACATAGAAATGAAATGCGATATCGCGTTTTAAGAATCATATGATCTCTATTGCTACGATACGTAGACATCTGCAATCGTTATTTCCATGCAAGGAAGTGTCGCATTTACTTTCATTTGAATCGTAGACGAGGAATGCATAACACTTCGCAATGAATATTACATCTTACCATGAAACATAGAAATGAGATGCGATATCGCGTTTTAAGAAGCATTAGAAAGCTATTGCTACGATACGTAGACATCTGCAAACGCTATTTCCTAGCGAGGAAGTATCGCATTCACTTTCATTTGAAGTGTAGACGAGGAATACATAACACTACGCAAATCATGTTTTATCTTACCATGAAACATAGAAATGAAATGCGATATCGCGTTTTAAGAATCATATGAATTCTATTGCTACGATACGTAGACATCTGCAATCGTTATTTCCATGCAAGGAAGTGTCGCATTTATTTTCATTTGAATCGTAGACGAGGAATGCATAACACTTCGCAATGAATATTATATCTTACCATGAAACATAGAAATGAGATGCGATATCGCGTTTTAAGAATCATTAGAAAGCTATTGCTACGATACGTAGACATTTGCAATCGTTATTTCCATGCAAAGTAGTGTCGCATTTACTTTCATTTGAATCGTAGACGAGGAATGCATAACACTTCGCAATGAATATTATATCTTACCATGAAACATAGAAATGAGATGCGATATCGCATTTTAAGAAGCATTAGAAAGCTATTGCTACGATATGTAGACATCTGCAAACGCTATTTCCTAGCGAGGAAGTATCGCATTCACATTCATTTGAAGTGTAGACGAGGTATACATGACACTTCGCAAATCATATTACACCTTACCATGAAACATAGAAATGAAATGCGATATCGCGTATTAAGAAGCATTAGAAAGCTATTGCTACGATACGTAGACATCTGCAAACGCTATTTCCTAGCGAGGAAGTATCGCATTCACATTCATTTGAAGTGTAGACGAGGAATACATAACACTTCGCAAATCATGTTATATCTAACCATGAAACATAGAAATGAGATGCGATATCGCGTTTTAAGAAGCATTAGAAAGATATTGCTACGATACGTAGACATCTGCAAACGCTATTTCTTTGCAAGGAAGTGTCGCATTTACATTCATTTGAAGTGTAGAGGAGAAATACATAACACTTCGCAAATCATATTACATCTTACCATGAAACATAGAAATGTGATGCGATATCGCGTTTTAAGAAGCATTAGAACTCTATTGCTACGATACCTAGATATCTGCAGACGCTATTTCCTAGCAAGGAAGTGTCGCATTTACATTCATTTGAAGTGTAGACGAGGAATACATGACACTTCGCAAATCATATTATATCTTACCATGAAACATAGAAATGAGATGCGATATCGCGTTTTAAGAAGCATTTGAACTCTATTGCTACGATACGTAGACATCTGCAAACGCTACTTCTTTGCAAGGAAGTGTCGCATTTACATTCATTTGAAGTGTAGACGAGAAATACATAACACTTAACAAATCATATTATATCTTGCCATGAAACATAGAAATGAGATGCGATATCGCGTTTTAAGAAGCATGAGAAAGCTATTGCGACGATACGTAGACATCTGCAAACGCTATTTCCTAGCGAGGAAGTATCGCATTCACATTCATTTGAAGTGTAGACGAGGAATACATAACACTTCGCAAATCATGTTATATCTTACCATGAAACATAGAAATGAGATGCGATATCGCGTTTTAAGAAGCATTAGAAATCTATTGCTACGATACGTAGACGTCTGCAAATGCTATTTCCTAGCGAGGAAGTATCGCATTCACATTCATTTGATGTGTAGACGAGGAATGCATAACACTTCGCAATGAATATTATACCTTATCATGAAACATAGATATGAGGTGCAATATCTCGTTTTAAGAAGCATTAGAACTCTATTGCTTCGATACCTAGACATCTGCAGACGCTACTTCCTAGCAAGGAAGTGTCGCATTTACATTCATTTGAAGTGTAGACGAGGAATACATAACACTACGCAAATCATGTTATATCTTACCATGAAACATAGAAATGAAATGCGATATCGCGTTTTAAGAATCATATGAACTCTATTGCTACGATACGTAGACATCTGCAAACGCTATTTCCTAGCGAGGAAGTATCGCATTCACATTCATTTGAAGTGTGGACGAGGTATACATGACACTTCGCAAATCATATTACATCTTACCATGAAACATAGAAATGAGATGCGATATCGCATTTTAAGAAGCATTAGAAAGCTATTGCTACGATACGTAGACATCTGCAAACGCTATTTCTTTGCAAGGAAGTGTCGCATTTACATTCATTTGAAGTGTAGAGGAGAAATACATAACACTTCGCAAATCATATTACATCTTACCATGAAACATAGAAATGTGATGCGATATCGCGTTTTAAGAAGCATTAGAACACTATTGATACGATAGGTAGACATTTGCAAACGCTATTTCCTGGCAAGGAAGTGTCGCATTTACGTTCATTTGAAGTGTAGAGGAGGAATACATGACACTTCGCAAATCATATTATATCTTACCAGGAAACATAGAAATGAGATGCGATATCGCGTTTTAAGTAACATAAGAACTCCATTGCTACGATACGTAGACATCTGCAAACGCTATTTCCTTGCAAGGAAGTGTCGCATTTACATTCTTTTGAACGGAGTACGAGGTATACATTACACTTCGCAATGAATATTATATCTTATCATGAAACATAGAAGTGAGATGCGATATCGCGATCTAAGAAGCTTTAGAACTCTATTACTACGATACGTAGACATCTGCAAACGCTATTTCCTTGCATGCAAGAGTCGCATTTACATTCTTTTGAAGCGAATACGAGGTATACATGACACTTCGCAATGGATATTATATCTTATCATGAAACATAGAAATGGGATGCGACATCTCGGTTTAAATAAGTATTAAAACTCTATTCTTACGATACGTGGTCATCTGGAAACACTATTTCCTAGCAAGGAAGTGTCGCATTTACATTCTTTTGAAGTGAATACGAGGTATACATGACACTTCGCAATGGATATTATGTCATATCATGAAACATAGAAATGAGATGCGACATCTCGTTTTAAGAAGTATTAGAACACTATTCTTACGATACGTGGTCATCTGGAAACACTATTTCCTAGCAAGGAAATGTCGCATTTACATTCTTTTGAAGTGAATACGATGTATACGTGACACTTCGCAATGAATATTATATCTTATCATGAAACATAGAAGTGAGATGCGATATCGCGATCTAAGAAGCTTTAGAACTCTATTACTACGATACGTAGACATCTGCAAACGCTATTTCCTTGCATGCAAGAGTCCCATTTACGTTCTTTTGAAGCGAATACGAGGTATACATGACACTTCGCAATGGATATTATATCTTATCATGAAACATAGAAATGGGATGCGACATCTCGGTTTAAATAAGTATTAAAAATCTATTCTTACGATACGTGGTCATCTGGAAACACTATATCCTAGCAAGGAAGTGTCGCATTTACATTCTTTTGAAGTGAATACGAGGTATACATGACACTTCGCAATGAATATTATATCTTATCATGAAGCATAAATGTGAGATGCGATATCGCGTTTTAAGAAGCATTAGAACTCTATTGCTACGATACGTAGACATCTGCAAACGCTATTTCCTAGCATGGAAGTGTCGCATTTACATTCTTTTGAAGTGAATACGCGGTATACATGACACTTCGCAATGAATATTATACCTTATCATGAAGCATAAAAGTGAGATGCGATATCGCGTTTTAAGAAGCATTAGAACTCTATTGCTACGATACGTAGACATCTGCAAACGCTATTTCCTAGCATGGAAGTGTCGCACTTACATTCCATTGAAGTGAATACGAGGTATACATGACTCTTCGCAATGAATATTATATCTTTTCATGAAACATAGGAATGAGGTGCTATATCGCGTTTTGAGAAGCATTAGAACTCTATTGCTAATATAAGTAGACATCTGCAAACGCTATTTCCTAGTATGGGAGTGTCGCATTTACATTCCATTTAAGTGAATACGAGGTATACATGACACTTCGCTATGAATATTATATCTTATCATGAAGCATAAATGTGAGATGCGATATCGCGTTTTAAGAAGCATTAGAACTCTATTGCTACAATACTTAGACATCTGCAAACGCTATTTCCTAGCATGGAAGTGTCGCATTTACATTCTTTTGAAGTGAATACGCGGTATTCATGACACATCGCAATGAATATTATATCATATCATGAAACATAGGAGTGAGATGCGATATCGCGTTTTAGGAAGCATTAGAACTCCATTACTACGATACGTAGACATCTGCAAACGCTATTTCCTAGCATGGAAGTGTCGCATTTACATTCTTTTGAAGGGAATACGAGGTATACATGACACTTCGCAATGAATATTATATCTTATCATGAAACATAGAAGCGAGATGCGATATCGGGTTTTAAGAATCATTAGAACTCTATTGTTTCGACACGTAGTCATCTGGAAACGCTATTCCCTAGCAAGGAAGTGTCGTATTTACATCCTTTTGAAGTGAATACGAGGTATACATGACACTCCATAATGAATATTATATCTTATCATGAAACATAGCAGTGAGATGCGATATTGCGTTTTAAGAAGCATTAGTACTCTATTGCTACGACACGTAGACATCTGCAAACGCTATTTCCTAGCATGGAAGTGTCGCATTTACATTCTTTTGAAGTGAATACGAGGTATACATGAGACTTCGCATTGAATATTATATCTTTTCACGAAACATATAAATGAGATGCAATATCGCGATTTAAGTAGCATTAGAATTTTATTGCTACGATATGTAGGCATCTGCAAACGCTATTTCCTAGAGAGGACTAGTCTCATTTACATTCTTTTGAAGTGAATGCGAGGTATACATGACACTTCGCAATGAATATTATACCTTATCACGAAACATGGAAATGAGATGCGATATGGCTTTTTGTGAAGCATTAGAACGCTATTGCTACGATACGTAGACATCTGCAAACGCTATTTCCTATAATGGAAGTGTCGCATTTACATTCTTTTGAAGTGAATACGAGGTATACATGACACTTCGCAATGAATATTATATCTTATCATGAAGCATAAATGTGAGATGCGATATCGCGTTTTAAGAAGCATTAGGACCCTTTTGCTACGATAAGTAGACATCTGCAAACGATATTCCCAAGGATGGAAACGTCGCATTTACATCCTTTTGGAGTGAATACGAGGTATGCATAACACTCCACAATGAATTCTATTGCTACGATACGTAGACATCTGCAAACGATACCTCCTAGCAAGGAAGTGTCGCAATTACATTCTTTTGAAGTGAATACTATGTATACATAACATTGCACAATGAATATTATATCTTATCATGAAACATGGAAATGAGAAGCGATATCGCGATTTAAGAAGCATTAGAAATCTATGGCTTCGATACGTAGACATCTGCAAACGATACCTTCTAGCAAGGAAGTGTCGCAATTACATTCTTTTGAAGTGAAAACAAGGTATACATGACACTTCGCAATGAATATTATATCTTATCATGAGACATAGCAGTGAGGTGCGATATCGCGTTTTAAGAAGCATTAGAACCCCATTGCTACGATACGTATACATCTGCAAACTCTATTTCCAAGCATGGAAAATTCGCATTTACATTCTTTTGAAGTGAAAACGAGACATACATGACACTTCGCAATAAATATTATATCTTATCATGAAACATAGAAATGAGATGCGACATCTCGTTTTAAGAAGTATTAGAACTCTATTGTTTCCAAACGTAGTCATCTGGAAACGCTATTTTCTAGGAAGGAAGTGTCGCATTTACATACTTTTGAAGTGAATACGAGATATACATGACACTTCGCAATGAATATTTTACCTTATCACGAAACATAGAAATGAGATACGATATCGTGATTTAAGAAGCACTAGAACTCCATTGCTACGACGCGTAGACATCTGCAAACGCTATTTAATAGCAAGGAAGTGTCGCATTAACATTCATATGATGTGCACACGAGGAATACATAAGACTTCGCAATGAATATTATATGTTGTCATGTAACATAGAAATGAGGAGCGATATCGCGTCTTAAGAAGCATTAGAACTCTATTGCTACGATGCGTAGACATCTGCAAACGCTATTTCCTAGCAAGGAAGTGTCGCATTTACATTCCTTTGAAGTGAATACGAGGTATACATAACACTCCACTTTGAATATTAAGTCATATCGTGAAACATAGAAATGGGATGCGATATCGCTATTTAAGAAGCATTTGAATTCTATTGCTTCGATACGTTGACATCTGGGGACGTAATTTCCTAAAAAAGTCGTGTCGCATTTACATTCATTTGAAATGTATACTAGGAGTACATAACAATTCGCAACGAATCTTATAACTTATCATGAGGCATAGGAAATGAGACGCGATATCGCGTTTTAAGAAGCATTAGTACCCTATTGCTTCGATACGTAGACATCTGCAAACGCTATTTCCTAGAAAGGAAGTATCGCGTTTACATTCTCTTGTGAGGAATACGATGTATACATGACACTTCGCAATGAATATTATATCTTATGATGAAACATAGAAATGAGATGCGATATGGCGATTCAAGAAGCATTATAACTCTATTTCTTCGATACGTAGATATCTGCAAACCTTATTTCCTAGCAAGGAAGTGTCACATTTACATTCTTTTGAAGTGAATACGAGGTGTCACGTCCGGCGAAACTATTTTCCGTTGCTCCGGAGGCTTTACGACACGAGCCTATTTTTCGATAATTCGGTCCGCGGGAACGCATTAAGACCGGGTCCGACAATTTCGGCTGACGCGACACTAGCGAAAACACTCGCGATAATAAGGGAATGACCCTACCTTTCGATGACTTCTCTCTTGATTTGTACGTAGAAACGGAGTGGAAGATCGTTCGCTGGGATCGTAGCGGATTTCGTTCTGTTGGCTGCTACGGAAATCTCGATCAGTCGCCAGCGAAGAGGAGGACGGCGGTCGGAATTCAGCGATGATGCTGAATGTGGCAGAATCGGCGTGATGTGTCGTGGTGTCTGGATCGGAAGCGTCGACGGTCGCTTCGAAAAGCGGCTTCTGGACTGGTGCGGAGGCAGGTCGCTGTTCCCGGAATTGGAAAAGACCCCATTCAGGTGATGGGCTGCGGCTATGTCTTCTTGCAGGACGGAATCATCGGTGCGAGGGAGATAGGGCTTCCCGTCCTTGGTGCGGGCGAGACAGGTATACTCGGTGGTGCGAGTGAGACACTGGTGCCCGGTACGAGCGAGACAGATATACTCGGCGATGCGAGTGAGGCAGCGGAACTCGGTGTGAGTGAGCGCGTGCAGGTATGCGCGCGCGAACACTTCCAGTTGCTGGTTCTGCAGGCGAGTTTGGCTGGTTGCATGCGTCCAGGGGTTGACGCTAGGGGGTGCGAGGAGGTTCCTTTCTAGTAAATTAAGTTCCCAGATATCTCTGTATCGAAGCTATAGAGTACTAATGCCCCTTAAAACGCCATATCGCATCTCATTTCTATGTTTCGTGATAAGATATAATATTCACTGCGAAGTGTTATGTATTCCTCGTCTGCACTTCAAATGATTGTAAATGCGACACTTCCTTTCTAGGAAATAGCGTTTGCAGATGGCTACGTATAGTAGCAATAGTGTCCTCGTGCTTCTTAAATCGCGATATCGCATCTCATTTCTATCTTTCATGATGAGATATAATATTCATTGTTTAGTGTTATGTATACTTCGTATTCACTTCAAAAGAATGTAAATGCGACACTTGCATGCTTGGAAACAGCGTTTGCAAATGTCTACGTATCGTAGCAATAGATTTCTAATGCATCTTATATCGCGATATCGCATCCCATTTCTATGTTTCATGATAAGATATAATATCCATTGCGAAGTGCCACTTATACCTCGAATTCACTTCAGGTGAATGTAAATGCGACACTTCCATCCCACGAAATAGCGTTTGCAGATATCTACGTATCATAGCAATAGAGTTCTAATGCTTCCTAAAACGCGATATCGAATCTCATTTCTATGTTTCATGATAAGATATGATATTCATTGCGAAGCGTCACTTATATCTCGCATAAACTTCATATTAATGTAAATGCGACACTCCCTTTCTATAGGAAATAGCATTTGCAGATGTCTACGTATCGCGGCAATAGTGTTCTGACGCTTCTTAAGACACGATATCGCATCTCATTTCAATGTTTCACGATAAGATATAATACTCATTGCGAAGTGTCATGCATACCTCGTATTCACTTCAAAAGAATGTTAATGCGACACTTCCTTGCTAGGAAATAGCGTTTCCAGATATATACGTATATTAGCAATAGAGTTCTAATGCTTCTCAAAACGCGATATAGCACCTCAATGCTATGCTTCATGATAAGATATAATATTCATTGCGGAGTGGCATGTGTACCTCGCATACACTTCAAATGAATGTAAATGCGACACTTCCTTGCTAGAAAATAGAGTTTTCAGATGTCTACGTATCGAAGCAATAGCGTTCTAATGCTTCTTAAAACGAGATATTCCATCCCTTTCATATGTTTCATGATAAGATATAATATTCGTTGCGAAGTGCTATGTACTCCTCGTCTACACTTCCAATGAATGTAAATGCGACACTTTCTTGCTAGGAAGTAGCGTTTGCAGATGTCTAAGTATCGAAGCAATAGAGTTCTAGTGCTTCTCAAAACGCGATATCGCATCTCATTTCAATGATTCATGATAAGATATAATACTCATTGCGAAGTGTCATGCATACCTCGTATTCACTTCAAAAGAATGTAAATGCGACACTTCCTTGCTGGGAAATAATAATTGCAGATGTCTACGTATCGAAGCAATAGAGTTCTAATGTTTCTTAAATCGCGATATCGCATCTAATTTCTATGTTTCGTGATAAGGTATAATACTCATTGTAGAGTGATATGTATACCTCGTATTCACTTGAAAAGAATGTAAATGCGACACTTGCATGCTAGGAAATAGCGTTTGCATATGTCTACGTATCGTAGCAATAGAGTTCTAATGCATCTTTAAACGAGATGTCGCATCTCGTTTCTCTGTTTCATGATAAGATATAATATTCATTGCGAAGTGTCATGTATAGCTCGTATTCACTTCAAAAGAATGTAAATCCGACACTTCCTTGCTAGGAAATGGCGTATTCAGATGTCTACGTATCGTAGCATTAGAGTTCTAATGCTACTTAAATCGCGATATCGCATCTCATTTCTATGCTTCATGATAAGATATAATTTTCAATGCGAAGTGTCATGCATACCTCGTATTCACTCCATACGAATGTAAATGCGACACTTCCTTGCTGGGAAATAGCGTATTCAGATGTATACGTATCGTAGCAGTAGAGTTCTAATGCTACTTAAATCGCGATATCGCATCTCATTTCTATATTTCGTGATAAGATATAATATTCATTGCGAAGTGTCATGTGTACCTCGTATTCATTTCAAAAGAATGTAAATGCGACTATTGATTGCTAGGAAATAGCGTATTCAGATGTATACGTATCGTAGCAGTAGAGTTCTAATGCTACTTAAATCGCGATATCGCATCTCATTTCTATGTTTCGTGATAAGATATAATATTCATTGCGAAATGTCATGTATACCTCGTATTCACTTCAAAAGAATGTAAATGCGACTACTCCTTGCTAGGAAATAGCGTTTGCAGATGCCTACGCATCGTAGCAATAGAGTTGTAGTGCTTCTCAAAACGCGATATCGCATCTCATTTCTATGCTTCATGATAAGATATAATTTTCATTGCGAAGTGTCATACATATCTCGTATTCACTCGATACGAATGAAAATGCGACACTTCCTTGCTGGGAAATAGCGTATTCAGATGTCTACGTATCGTAGCAATAGAGTTCTAATGCTTCTTAGATCGCGATATCGCATCTCATATCTATGATTCGTGATAAGTTAGAATTTCCATTCCGAAGTGTCATGTATACCTCGAATTCATTTCAAAAGAATGTAAATGCGACACTTCCATGCTAGGAAATAGCGTTTGCTGATATCTCCGCATCGAGGCAATAGCGTTCTAATGCATCTTAAAACGCGATATCGCATCTCTCTTCTATGTCTTATGATAAGATAGAATATTCATTGCGAAGTGTCATGTATACCTCGTATTCACTTCAAAAGAATGTAAATACGACTACTCCTTGCTAGGAAATAGCGTTTGCAGATGTCTACGTATCGTAGCAATAGCGTTCTAATGCTTCACAAAAAGCCATATCGCATCTCATTTCCATGTTTCGTGATAAGATATAATATTCATTGCGAAGTGTCATGTATACCTCGTATTCACATTAAAAGAATGTAAATGCGACGTTTCCATCCTAGGAAATAGCGTTTGCATATGTCTACGTATCGTAGCAATAAAGTTCTAATGCTCCTTAAATCGCGATATCGCATCTCATTTATATGTTTCGTGATAAGATATAATATTCATTGCCAAGTGTCATGTATACCTCGTATTCACTTCAAAAGAATGTAAATGCGACGTTTCCATCCTTGGGAATATCGTTTGCAGATGTCTACGTATCGTAGCAATAGAGTTGTAATGCTACTTAAATCGCGATATCGCATTTCATTTCTATGTTTCGTGATAAGATATAATATTCATTGCGAAATGTCATGTATACCTCGTATTCACTCCAAGCGAATGTAAATGCGACACTTCCTTGCTAGGAAATAGCGTATTCAGATGTCTACGTATCGTAGCAATAGAGTTCTAATGCTACTTAAATCGCGATATCGCATCTCATTTCTATATTTCGTGATAGGATATAATATTCATTGCGAAGTGTCATGTATACCTTGTATTCACTTCAAAAGAATGTAAATGCGACTATTGCTTGCTAGGAAATAGCGTTTGCAGATGTCTACGTATCGTAGCAATGGAGTTCTAATGCTACTTAAATCGCGATAGCGCATCTCATTTATATGTTTCGTGATAAGATATAATATTCATTGCGAAGTGTCACGTATACCTCGTATTCACTTCAAAAGAATGTAAATGGGACGTTTCCATCCTTGGGAATATCGTTTGCAGATGTCTACGTATCGTAGCAATAGAGTTCTAATGCTACTTAAATCGCGATATCGCATTTCATTTATATGTTTCGTAATAAGATATAATATTCATTGCGAAGTGTCATGTATACCTCGTATTCACTTCAAAAGAATGTGAATGCGACTATTCCTTTCTAGGAAATAGCGTCTGCAGATGTCTACGCGTCGAGGCAATAGAGTTCTAATGCTACTTAAATCGCGATATCGCATTTCATTTCTATGTTTCGTGATAAGATATAATATTCATTGCGAAATGTCATGTATACCTCGTATTCACTTCAAAGGAATGTAAATGCGACACTTCCATGCTAGGAAATGGCGTCTGCAGATGTCTACGCGTCGAGGCAATAGAGTTCTAATGCTTCTTAAAACGCGATATCGCATCTCACTCCTATGTTTCATGATAAGATACAATATTCATTGCGAAGTGTCATGTATTCCTGGTATTCACTTCAAAAGACTGTAAATGCGACACTTCCATGCTAGGAAATAGCGTTTGCAGATGCCTACGTATCGTAGCAATAGAGTTGTAGTGCTTCTCAGAACGCGATATCGCATCTCATTTCTATGCTTCATGATAAGATGTAATATTCATTGCAAAGTGTCATGTATACCTCGTATTCACTCCAAACGAATGTAAATGCGACACTTCCTTCCTAGGAAATAGCGTATTCAGATGTCTACGTATCGTAGAAATAGAGTTCTAATGCTACTTAAATCGCGATATCGCATCTCATTTCTATATTTCGTGATAGGATATAATATTCATTGCGAAGTGTCATGTATACCTTGTATTCACTTCAAAAGAATGTAAATGCGACTATTGCTTGCTAGGAAATAGCGTTTGCAGATGTCTACGTATCGTAGCAATAGAGTTCTAATGCTACTTAAATCGCGATAGCGCATCTCATTTATATGTTTCGTGATAAGATATAATATTCATTGCGAAGTGTCATGTATACCTCGTATTCACTTCAAAATAATGTAAATGCGACTATTGCTTGCTAGGAAATAGCGTTTGCAGATGTCTACGTATCGTAGCAATAGAGTTCTAATGCTACATAAATCGCGATATCGCATCTCATTTATATGTTTCCTGATAAGATATAATATTCATCGCGAAGTGTCATGTATACCTCGTATTCGCTACAAAGGAATGTAAATGCGACGTTTCCATCATTAGGAATATCGTTTGCAGATGTCTACGTATCGTAGCAATAGAGTTCTAATGCCACATAGATCGCGATATTGCATCTCATTTATATGTTTCGTGATAAGATATACTATTCATTGCGAAGTGTCATGTATACCTCGTATTCACTTCAAAAGAATGTAAATGCGACGTTTCCATCCTTAGGAATATCGTTTGCAGATGTCTACTTATCGTAGCAAGGGGATCCTAATGCTTCCTAAAACGAGATGTCGCATTTCATTTATATGTTTCTTAATAAGATATAATATTCAGTGCGAAGTGTCATGTATACCTCGTATTCACTTCAAAAGAATGTGAATGCGGCTATTCCTTTCTAGGAAATAGCGTCTGCAGATGTCTACGCGTCGAGGCAATAGAGTTCTAATGCTTCTCAAAACGCGATATCGCATCTCACTTCTATGTTTCATGATAAGATACAATATTCATTGCGAAGTGTCATGTATACCTTCTATTCACTTCAAAAGAATGTAAATGCGACTATTGCTTGCTAGGAAATAGCGTTTGCAAATGTCTACGTATCGTAGCAATAGAGTTCAAATGCTACATAAATCGCGATATCGCATCTCATTTATATGTTTCGTGATAAGATATAATATTCATCGCGAAGTGTCATGTATACCTCGTATTCACTTCAAAAGAATGTAAGTGCGACGTTTCCATCATTGGGAATATCGTTTGCAGATGTCTACGTATCGTAGCAATAGAGTTCTAATGCTACTTAAATCGCGATATCGCATCTCATTTCTATATTTCGTGATAGGATATAATATTCATTGCGAAGTGTCATGTATACCTTGTATTCACTTCAAAAGAATGTAAATGCGACTATTACTTGCTAGGAAATAGCGTTTGCAGATGTCTACGTATCGTAGCAATGGAGTTCTAATGCTACTTAAATCGCGATAGCGCATCTCATTTATATGTTTCGTGATAAGATATAATATTCATTGCGAAGTGTCATGTATACCTCGTATTCACTTCAAAAGAATGTAAATGGGACGTTTCCATCCTTGGGAATATCGTTTGCAGATGTCTACGTATCGTAGCAATAGAGTTCTAATGCTACTTAAATCGCGATATCGCATTTCATTTATATGTTTCGTAATAAGATATAATATTCATTGCGAAGTGTCATGTATACCTCGTATTCACTTCAAAAGAATGTGAATGCGACTATTCCTTTCTAGGAAATAGCGTCTGCAGATGTCTACGCGTCGAGGCAATAGAGTTCTAATGCTACTTAAATCGCGATATCGCATTTCATTTCTATGTTTCGTGATAAGATATAATATTCATTGCGAAATGTCATGTATACCTCGTATTCACTCCAAGCGAATGTAAATGCGACACTTCCTTGCTAGGAAATAGCGTATTCAGATGTCTACATATCGTAGCAATAGAGTTCTAATGCTACTTAAATCTCGATATCGCTTCTCGTTTCTGTGTTTCGTGATAAGATGTAATATTCATTGCGAAGTGTCATGTACACCTCGTATTCACTTCAAAGGAATGTAAATGCGACACTTCCATGCTAGGAAATAGCGTCTGCAGATGTCTACGCGTCGAGGCAATAGAGTTCTAATGCTTCTTAAAACGCGACATCGCATCTCACTCCTATGTTTCATGATAAGATACAATATTCATTGCGAAGTGTCATGTATTCCTGGTATTCACTTCAAAAGACTGTAAATGCGACACTTCCATGCTAGGAAATAGCGTTTGCAGATGCCTACGTATCGTAGCAATAGAGTTGTAGTGCTTCTCAGAACGCGATATCGCATCTCATTTCTATGCTTCATGATAAGATGTAATATTCATTGCGAAGTGTCATGTATACCTCGTATTCACTCCAAACGAATGTAAATGCGACACTTCCTTCCTAGGAAATAGCGTATTCAGATGTCTACGTATCGTAGCAATAGAGTTCTAATGCTACTTAAATCGCGATATCGCATCTCATTTCTATATTTCGTGATAGGATATAATATTCATTGCGAAGTGTCATGTATACCTTGTATTCACTTCAAAAGAATGTAAATGCGACTATTGCTTGCTAGGAAATAGCGTTTGCAGATGTCTACGTATCGTAGCAATAGAGTTCTAATGCTACTTAAATCGCGATAGCGCATCTCATTTATATGTTTCGTGATAAGATATAATATTCATTGCGAAGTGTCATGTATACCTCGTATCCACTTCAAAATAATGTAAATGCGACTATTGCTTGCTAGGAAATAGCGTTTGCAGATGTCTGCGTATCGTAGCAATAGAGTTCTAATGCTACATAAATCGCGATATCGCATCCCATTTATATGTTTCGTGATAAGATATAATATTCATCGCGATGTGTCATGTATACCTCGTATTCACTTCAAAAGAATGTAAATGCGACGTTTCCATCATTGGGAATATCGTTTGCAGATGTCTACGTATCGTAGTAATAGAGTTCTAATGCTACTTAAATCGTGATATCGCATTTCATTTATATGTTTCGTGATAAGATATAATATTCATTGCGAAGTGTCATGTATACCTCCTATTCACTTCAAAAGAATGTAAATGCGACTATTGCTTGCTAGGAAATAGCGTTTGCAGATGTCTACGTATCGTAGCAATAGAGTTCTAATGCTACATAAATCGCGATATCGCATCTCATTTATATGTTTCGTGATAAGATATAATATTCATCGCGAAGTGTCATGTATACCTCGTATTCGCTACAAAAGAATGTAAATGCGACGTTTCCATCATTAGGAATATCGTTTGCAGATGTCTACGTATCGTAGCAATAGAGTTCTAATGCTACATAAATCGCGATATTGCATCTCATTTATATGTTTCGTGATAAGATATACTATTCATTGCGAAGTGTCATGTATACCTCGTATTCACTTCAAAAGAATGTAAATGCGACGTTTCCATCCTTAGGAATATCGTTTGCAGATGTCTACTTATCGTAGCAAGGGGATCCTAATGCTTCCTAAAACGAGATGTCGCATTTCATTTATATGTTTCTTAATAAGATATAATATTCAGTGCGAAGTGTCATGTATACCTCGTATTCACTTCAAAAGAATGTGAATGCGGCTATTCCTTTCTAGGAAATAGCGTCTGCAGATGTCTACGCGTCGAGGCAATAGAGTTCTAATGCTTCTCAAAACGCGATATCGCATCTCACTTCTATGTTTCATGATAAGATACAATATTCATTGCGAAGTGTCATGTATACCTTCTATTCACTTCAAAAGAATGTAAATGCGACTATTGCTTGCTAGGAAATAGCGTTTGCAGATGTCTACGTATCGTAGCAATGGAGTTCTAATGCTACTTAAATCGCGATAGCGCATCTCATTTATATGTTTCGTGATAAGATATAATATTCATTGCGAAGTGTCACGTATACCTCGTATTCACTTCAAAAGAATGTAAATGGGACGTTTCCATCCTTGGGAATATCGTTTGCAGATGTCTACGTATCGTAGCAATAGAGTTCTAATGCTACTTAAATCGCGATATCGCATTTCATTTATATGTTTCGTAATAAGATATAATATTCATTGCGAAGTGTCATGTATACCTCGTATTCACTTCAAAAGGATGTGAATGCGACTATTCCTTTCTAGGAAATAGCGTCTGCAGATGTCTACGCGTCGAGGCAATAGAGTTCTAATGCTACTTAAATCGCGATATCGCATTTCATTTCTATGTTTCGTGATAAGATATAATATTCATTGCGAAATGTCATGTATACCTCGTATTCACTTCAAGGGAATGTAAATGCGACACTTCCATGCTAGGAAATAGCGTCTGCAGATGTCTACGCGTCGAGGCAATAGAGTTCTAATGCTTCTTAAAACGCGATATCGCATCTCACTCCTATGTTTCATGATAAGATACAATATTCATTGCGAAGTGTCATGTATTCCTGGTATTCACTTCAAAAGACTGTAAATGCGACACTTCCATGCTAGGAAATAGCGTTTGCAGATGCCTACGTATCGTAGCAATAGAGTTGTAGTGCTTCTCAGAACGCGATATCGCATCTCATTTCTATGCTTCATGATAAGATGTAATATTCATTGCAAAGTGTCATGTATACCTCGTATTCACTCCAAACGAATGTAAATGCGACACTTCCTTCCTAGGAAATAGCGTATTCAGATGTCTACGTATTGTAGAAATAGAGTTCTAATGCTACTTAAATCGCGATATCGCATCTCATTTCTATATTTCGTGATAGGATATAATATTCATTGCGAAGTGTCATGTATACCTTGTATTCACTTCAAAAGAATGTAAATGCGACTATTGCTTGCTAGGAAATAGCGTTTGCAGATGTCTACGTATCGTAGCAATAGAGTTCTAATGCTACTTAAATCGCGATAGCGCATCTCATTTATATGTTTCGTGATAAGATATAATATTCATTGCGAAGTGTCATGTATACCTCGTATTCACTTCAAAATAATGTAAATGCGACTATTGCTTGCTAGGAAATAGCGTTTGCAGATGCCTACGTATCGTAGCAATAGAGTTGTAGTGCTTCTCAAAACGCGATGTCGCATCTCACTTCTATGTTTCATGATAAGATACAATATTCATTGCGAAGTGTCATGTATACCTCCTATTCACTTCAAAAGAATGTAAATGCGACTATTGCTTGCTAGGAAATAGCGTTTGCAGATGTCTACGTATCGTAGCAATAGAGTTCTAATGCTACATAAATCGCGATATCGCATCTCATTTATATGTTTCCTGATAAGATATAATATTCATCGCGAAGTGTCATGTATACCTCGTATTCGCTACAAAGGAATGTAAATGCGACGTTTCCATCATTAGGAATATCGTTTGCAGATGTCTACGTATCGTAGCAATAGAGTTCTAATGCCACATAGATCGCGATATTGCATCTCATTTATATGTTTCGTGATAAGATATACTATTCATTGCGAAGTGTCATGTATACCTCGTATTCACTTCAAAAGAATGTAAATGCGACGTTTCCATCCTTAGGAATATCGTTTGCAGATGTCTACTTATCGTAGCAAGGGGATCCTAATGCTTCCTAAAACGAGATGTCGCATTTCATTTATATGTTTCTTAATAAGATATAATATTCATCGCGAAGTGTCATGTATACCTCGTATTCACTTCAAAAGAATGTAAGTGCGACGTTTCCATCATTGGGAATATCGTTTGCAGATGTCTACGTATCGTAGCAATAGAGTTCTAATGCTACTTAAATCGCGATATCGCATCTCATTTCTATATTTCGTGATAGGATATAATATTCATTGCGAAGTGTCATGTATACCTTGTATTCACTTCAAAAGAATGTAAATGCGACTATTACTTGCTAGGAAATAGCGTTTGCAGATGTCTACGTATCGTAGCAATGGAGTTCTAATGCTACTTAAATCGCGATAGCGCATCTCATTTATATGTTTCGTGATAAGATATAATATTCATTGCGAAGTGTCATGTATACCTCGTATTCACTTCAAAAGAATGTAAATGGGACGTTTCCATCCTTGGGAATATCGTTTGCAGATGTCTACGTATCGTAGCAATAGAGTTCTAATGCTACTTAAATCGCGATATCGCATTTCATTTATATGTTTCGTAATAAGATATAATATTCATTGCGAAGTGTCATGTATACCTCGTATTCACTTCAAAAGAATGTGAATGCGACTATTCCTTTCTAGGAAATAGCGTCTGCAGATGTCTACGCGTCGAGGCAATAGAGTTCTAATGCTACTTAAATCGCGATATCGCATTTCATTTCTATGTTTCGTGATAAGATATAATATTCATTGCGAAATGTCATGTATACCTCGTATTCACTCCAAGCGAATGTAAATGCGACACTTCCTTGCTAGGAAATAGCGTATTCAGATGTCTACATATCGTAGCAATAGAGTTCTAATGCTACTTAAATCTCGATATCGCTTCTCGTTTCTGTGTTTCGTGATAAGATGTAATATTCATTGCGAAGTGTCATGTACACCTCGTATTCACTTCAAAGGAATGTAAATGCGACACTTCCATGCTAGGAAATAGCGTCTGCAGATGTCTACGCGTCGAGGCAATAGAGTTCTAATGCTTCTTAAAACGCGACATCGCATCTCACTCCTATGTTTCATGATAAGATACAATATTCATTGCGAAGTGTCATGTATTCCTGGTATTCACTTCAAAAGACTGTAAATGCGACACTTCCATGCTAGGAAATAGCGTTTGCAGATGCCTACGTATCGTAGCAATAGAGTTGTAGTGCTTCTCAGAACGCGATATCGCATCTCATTTCTATGCTTCATGATAAGATGTAATATTCATTGCGAAGTGTCATGTATACCTCGTATTCACTCCAAACGAATGTAAATGCGACACTTCCTTCCTAGGAAATAGCGTATTCAGATGTCTACGTATCGTAGCAATAGAGTTCTAATGCTACTTAAATCGCGATATCGCATCTCATTTCTATATTTCGTGATAGGATATAATATTCATTGCGAAGTGTCATGTATACCTTGTATTCACTTCAAAAGAATGTAAATGCGACTATTGCTTGCTAGGAAATAGCGTTTGCAGATGTCTACGTATCGTAGCAATAGAGTTCTAATGCTACTTAAATCGCGATAGCGCATCTCATTTATATGTTTCGTGATAAGATATAATATTCATTGCGAAGTGTCATGTATACCTCGTATCCACTTCAAAATAATGTAAATGCGACTATTGCTTGCTAGGAAATAGCGTTTGCAGATGTCTGCGTATCGTAGCAATAGAGTTCTAATGCTACATAAATCGCGATATCGCATCCCATTTATATGTTTCGTGATAAGATATAATATTCATCGCGATGTGTCATGTATACCTCGTATTCACTTCAAAAGAATGTAAATGCGACGTTTCCATCATTGGGAATATCGTTTGCAGATGTCTACGTATCGTAGTAATAGAGTTCTAATGCTACTTAAATCGTGATATCGCATTTCATTTATATGTTTCGTGATAAGATATAATATTCATTGCGAAGTGTCATGTATACCTCCTATTCACTTCAAAAGAATGTAAATGCGACTATTGCTTGCTAGGAAATAGCGTTTGCAGATGTCTACGTATCGTGCAATAGAGTTCTAATGCTACATAAATCGCGATATCGCATCTCATTTATATGTTTCGTGATAAGATATAATATTCATCGCGAAGTGTCATGTATACCTCGTATTCGCTACAAAAGAATGTAAATGCGACGTTTCCATCATTAGGAATATCGTTTGCAGATGTCTACGTATCGTAGCAATAGAGTTCTAATGCTACATAAATCGCGATATTGCATCTCATTTATATGTTTCGTGATAAGATATACTATTCATTGCGAAGTGTCATGTATACCTCGTATTCACTTCAAAAGAATGTAAATGCGACGATTCCATCCTTAGGAATATCGTTTGCAGATGTCTACTTATCGTAGCAAGGGGATCCTAATGCTTCCTAAAACGAGATGTCGCATTTCATTTATATGTTTCTTAATAAGATATAATATTCAGTGCGAAGTGTCATGTATACCTCGTATTCACTTCAAAAGAATGTGAATGCGGCTATTCCTTTCTAGGAAATAGCGTCTGCAGATGTCTACGCGTCGAGGCAATAGAGTTCTAATGCTTCTCAAAACGCGATATCGCATCTCACTTCTATGTTTCATGATAAGATACAATATTCATTGCGAAGTGTCATGTATACCTTCTATTCACTTCAAAAGAATGTAAATGCGACTATTGCTTGCTAGGAAATAGCGTTTGCAAATGTCTACGTATCGTAGCAATAGAGTTCTAATGCTACATAAATCGCGATATCGCATCTCATTTATATGTTTCGTGATAAGATATAATATTCATCGCGAAGTGTCATGTATACCTCGTATTCACTTCAAAAGAATGTAAATGCGACGTTTCCATCATTGGGAATATCGTTTGCAGATGTCTACGTATCGTAGCAATAGAGTTCTAATGCTACTTAAATCGTGATATCGCATTTCATTTATATGTTTCATGATAAGATATAATATTTATTGCGAAGTGTCATGTATACCTCGTATTCACTTCAAAAGAATGTAAATGCGACTATTGCTTGCTAGGAAATAGCGTTTGCAGATGTCTACGTATCGTAGCAATAGAGTTCTAATGCTACTTAAATCGCGATATTGCATCTCATTTATATGTTTCGTGATAAGATATACTATTCATTGCGAAGTGTCATGTATACCTCGTATTCACTTCAAAAGAATGTAAATGCGACGATTCCATCCTTAGGAATATCGTTTGCAGATGTCTACTTATCGTAGCAAGGGGATCCTAATGCTTCCTAAAACGAGATGTCGCATTTCATTTATATGTTTCTTAATAAGATATAATATTCATTGCGAAGTGTCATGTATACCTCGTATTCACTTCAAAAGAATGCGACTATTCCTTTCTAGGGAATAGCGTCTGCAGATGTCTACGCGTCGAGGCAATAGAGTTCTAATGCTTCTCAAAACGCGATATCGCATCTCACTTCTATGTTTCATGATAAGATATAATATTCATTGCGAAGTGTCATGTATACCTCGTATTCACTTCAAAAGAAAGTAAATGCGACCACTACTTGCTAGGTAAGAGCGTTTGCAGATGCCTACGTATCGTTGCAATAGAGTTGTAGTGCTTCTCAAACCGCGATGTCGTATCTCATTTCTATATTTCGTGATAAGATATAATATTCATTTCGAAGTGTCATGTATACCTTGTATTCACTTCAAAAGAATGTAAATGCGACGTTTCCATCCTTGGGAATATTGTTTGCAGATGTCCACTTATCGTAGCAAATGGGTCCTAATGCTTCTTAAAGCGAGATGTCGCATTTCATTTCTATGTTTCGTGATAAGATATAATATTCATTGCGAAATGTCATGTATACCTCATATTCACTACACACGAATGTAAATGCGACACTTCCTTGCTAGGAAATTGCGTATTCAGATGTCTGCGTATCGTAGCAATAGATTTCTAATGCTACTTAAATCGCGATATCGCATCTCATTTCTATGCTTCATGATAAGACACTATATTCATTGCGAAGTGTTATGTATACCTCGTCTACACTTCAAAAGAATGTAAATGCCACACACCCTTGCTAGGAAATGCGTTTCGAGATGTCCACGTATCGATGCAATAGAGTTCTTATGCTTCATAATACGCGATACGGCATTTCATTTCTATGTTTCATTATAAGATATCATATTCATTGCGAAGTGTTATGTATTTATGCAGTTATTTGTTATTCACTTATTGCTCAAACGACAATGATTCTGACCACTTCAAAATGGTTGACTTTCATCAATTTTCTTAAAAATTGAAATACTACCCAACTGCTTGCATTAAAGACTGTAATTAAAGCTTTCGAAACATTTTACCTCTTATAGATGAATTCTGGAATTGAAATTGAATGTTTGACTTTTCTAGCTCCTGTTTAGACATCTTTCTATTGGAATGTTCAAGTATTTTTCATATTCGTAATTATTGAAAATGTTTTACTTGATTGTTTTATTTAATATTTAGAATCTTCTGAGAAATATTTTTTATCGTAATGAACTATATAATTGCAATTATAATTCTTTATGAAGTAATAATAACAGAAAGGTATGTATCCATTCTTGTAGTTTTGTAAAGAGTATTTAATCTTACTATCTAAAATGAAACATTGAGATCTGTTTACAATCTAATGGAATTTAATTACCTTTTGATTCAAATTCACAATGATAATCTTCCATAGTTCAACAATTTTGTGAGCTGTCCTCAGGAATCCGCAGCTCAGTACTTATAAAATGAGCGACACAAAGAACAGCCTAACCAAACGTATTCGAACCGATTTTTCAATACTAATCTTATCATGTTTAACTTATGCTGCAAACTATTGAAATGCCCTTCGAAAAGTGTTTATTCACAGTGAAGTAAACGATAAGTATTACGCCTTCCACCACTGTTTACAATACGTATGTTTCATTTACTATCAAAACCGTGAGTATTATCGCCTTTCTTTACTTTTTGTAACCTTCAATGCCTTCATGTTACAGATCGTTAAGCTTGCTTTAAAATGCTCTATCGTATTACGGAAGAATGGACATACCAATTCATTTTAAAAAATGAAGGTAACCTTCATATGTCCAACATAACTCCACTTACAAAAAAACTATTTTCATCAACGGATGGCCCCTTTGTACTATGCAATTTTATATTAGCAAAAACTTCTATGAAACTTATAGTTTCGTGGATATCTGAGGTGCTAATTATTACTGCCCCACCCTGTATATTGTTATGGATGTGTCCAACAAGGCAACGATGAACAGAGTTAAATTTAATATTATGATGTTTATTATTTTACTTATAGTATATTTGTTTTTCTGGAATTTTGCCAAAAAACAATGTTCACGATGTCGACAGATGACTATATTTACTATAGGCTCGCTCACCTCCCCCTGCTTCGGTTAGACTAGCTCGCAGATCACCACCCATGCGAGAAGCGCGACACGGACCATTGCGACCCATAAGACGCCTCTTCGGCGGATAATAAGACCGCAGGTTCGCGAAAGGGCTGTGCCCCGAGGTGGCGTGACGGGCTCGACGGTGGAGGAGTCGGGAAGTGAGCAAGAAGAGACCCTGAAGCCCGAAGGATACGATCCAGAGCTCTGCAACGATAAGACCGTTGCCATAGTCCATGGAGACAAACAGGATGGTTCTCGGGAGTGAGAAGGACCTCTACCCCTCCCCTGAGCCCATGGAGAGGATAACTCAAGATGCGCAGCGGAATTGCAGGTGAGCCGTGGAAAGCGCGGCGCGCTACACGCGCCGCAGTTCAAATAATCCAGAGGACCCCCTCTAGACACACCAGAGGGGGCGATCAGGGAAGATCGCCGAAATCCACCGATCGATGCCCCGAACAATACCGATGCGTATGGCCCTACCCCATCAAGGAGCCCTAAGGAGGGTCTAAGGGGATCCGAAGACCCCCAGCAAACCTATATAAAGAGCTGGCCAGCACGAAGACAGCCTCTTATTCTTCTGAACGACTTAGCGACTATTTAGCGAGCAACCGAGCAAGCGATTATACGGAGCGATTCGGAGGAGAGAGAGAGAGAGAGAGAGAGAGAGGTAGACGGACTGAACGAGATCCATACTTGTTGGAAACGAGAACGTGAGTCCTTATACGCTAAAGCGTCCCATTTGTTCCCTGCCGCAATTGTGATATCGCGTACTGTAATTTGTATTGTATAACGGGTGGTGATCCCCGGTCATTCGCGGCGTGTCGTATACCCTTTTGTAATACCGCGTCGAGGCAATCTAGAAAGAAGCCGTGAGTTCAGTATCCCGCAACCCTAATTTGCGCACTCGGCTAGAAGCAGTCGAGCGAAAGAGTATTTCGAAATTTCGAGGGTTATCTTGCACCGGGTTTCCCCGGGTTGCGTGGTTTAATAGTTTTTGCTACTTCTTGAGTAGCTGGCGCCCAAAAAGTCCCAGCCTGGCAGCTTCGAAATACTTGCTGGATAGGAAATTTATTGCTCTGTACTTCGCGTTGCCGAAGCACGCGGATATTCTGTACCCCGATATAACCCCGGACTAAACTTCTGGATACCCCGTTATTATTGGTTCTATATACCCTTTTCTTACGGATTGTAACGGGAAAAACCGTCACAGTACATAATTATACATGACTGCATAAAAAGGATGTCATATACTTTTATAGTCAATGCGATATAAGAATATAAAACGATGAACTATCCACTCCCATCAGGAGTAAAAACAATGTTTGGTACGCAAAGTTCATTGCAAAATATAATCAAGCAGTTAATATATCAAATCACTGCACACAATAAATCACTGAATGTATAATGATATGAATAGTAAGAAAAACATATTTACCTGTTACATGTTTATAAATTCAAATTTAAAAGTCGAAGTCACATTTAATATATTATTGTTTAACAAGGTGATTTAATGTTGTTTCAAATAGGCGTGCAGAACTAGGTCGTACTTCTGTCAATGTAATTTCATTCGAAAAATACAAAGGATAAGAGGAAATATTCTCCAATATATAACATATATAAATCAACGGATGCAAGAGAGAACACTCGATCTCGGTGTAACGAGACCGGGGCGTCATCCTGCAGTAATCGTATAACGCCTGTTCCGAGATGGTGTAGAGAGTGAATGTGGAGGGTGAAAAGCATAAAATAATAACAATGTAACTAAAGAGAAAGAGAATATGTGGAAGCATTGCATTTATTAAGAGGAAATCCTAGAAATATCAAACAACAGATTATATACCATACTGTAAGGGTAACGTACAACGAAATAGACGATAGAGAAACTTAAAAAGAAAATAATAATTTAGATTGAGCGAATCAATATCACTGATCCCGGCAAGCTTAATGGAAAACGCATAACGATGAATCGGTTAGAGTATAAGATAGATGTTGGTCGCGGTTTGAGTGGCCCTGGGAATCCTTTGCCCGCATCAGGGCAGGCAGTAGAATGGTGGAGAGCCTGCCCTCCTGTTGCTTAGATCTATAGAATTCACATTCTATTGTAGAGTAGAAGCAGATAATTATAATGCTTTTCATAGAAGATTACAGTTTACTTCATTCGAAACGTTGAAATGAGATGAGTCATGGCATTGTATAATGCATTAGTACTCTATTGTCTCGACATGTAGACACTACGAAGGGCAATCATGTTGCATGGAGCTGTAGAATTTACATTCTTATGAAGTCTTAAAGCAGATAAGCATAGAGCTATGCATAAGAGATTACAGCATTCTTACTTTGAAACGATGAAATGGGATGCGCGAGCGCATTGCATGGAGAATTCTAACTCGATTGCTTTAACAGACAGACACTACGGAGCGCCATGCCGTTGCATGGAATTATATAGTTCACATTCTATTGAAGACCTCTAACAGTTAAGCACAATGTTATGGATATGTGATTACAGATTCTTTGCATTGAAACGTTGAAATGAGATGCGACATCGCGCTGATTGAAATATTGGAAATGTCTTGCTTGGACACGTAGAGATCTGGAAACGATATTCTGTTGCAAGTAAGTATAGGATTGACATCCTTCTAAGGTCTAGATGCAGACAAATGTAACATATTGCATAGAACATTGCAATTTACCATGAATCATTGAAATGACATGCGACATCGTGTTGAATGAAGCAATAGAACTCTATTGCTCCGATAAGTAAACAAATGGAAACGCTATTTCCTAGCAAGGAAGTGTCGCATTTACATTTATTTATGGTGTAAACAAGGTATACATAACACTTCGCAATGACTATTATATATTATCATGAAACATAGAAATGAGATGCGGTATCGCGATTTAAGAAGCACTAGAACTCTATTGCTTCGATACGTAGACATCTGCAGGACCCTAACTCCCAGCAAGGAAGTGTGGCATTTACATTATTTCGAAGTGAATACGAGGTATACATAACACTGCACAATGAATATTATATCTTATCATGAAACATAGAAATGAAATGCGATATCCCTATTTAAGAAGCATTAGAACTCTATTGCTTCGATACGTAGACATCTGCAAACGCTATTTCCTACCATGGAAGTGTCGCATTTACATTCCTTTGAAGTGAATACGAGGTATGCATAACACTCCACAATGAATATTTCACCTTATCGTGAAACATAGAAATAAGTAGCGATATCGCGTTTTACGAAGCACTAGAACTCTATTCCTACCATACGTAGACATCTGCAAACGCTATTTCCTACCAAGGAAGTGTCGCATTTACATTCTTTTGAAGTGAATACGCGGTATACGTGACACTTCGCAATGAATATTACATCTTATCACGAAACATAGGAATGAGATGCGATAACGCGATTTAAGAAGCATTAGAAAACTTTTGCTACGATACGCAGACATCTGCAAACGCTATTTAATAGCAAGGAAGTGTCGCATTTACATTCTTTTGAAGTGAATACGAGGTATACATAACACTCCACAATGAATATTTCACCTTATCATGAAACATAGAAATAAGTAGCGATATCGCGTTCTAAGAAGCACTAGAACTCTATTGCTACGATACGTAGACATCTGCAAACGCTATTTCCTACCAAGGAAGTGTCGCATTTACACTCTTTTGAAGTGAATACGCGGTATACGTGACACTTCGCAATGAATATTACATCTTATCACGAAACATAGGAATGAGATGCGATAACGCGATTTAAGAAGCATTAGAAAACTTTTGCTACGATACGCAGACATCTGCAAACGCTATTTAATAGCAAGGAAGTGTCGCATTTACATTCTTTTGAAGTGAATACGAGGTATACATAACACTCCACAATGAATATTTCACCTTATCATGAAACATAGAAATAAGTAGCGATATTGCGTTCCAAGAAGCACTAGAACTCTATTGCTACGATACGTAGACATCTGCAAACGCTATTTCCTACCAAGGAAGTGTCGCATTTACATTCTTTTGAAGTGAATACGCGGTATACGTGACACTTCGCAATGAATATTACATCTTATCGCGAAATATAGGAATGAGATGCGATAACGCGATTTAAGAAGCATTAGAAAACTTTTGCTACGATACGCACACATCTGCAAACGCTATTTAATAGCAAGGAAGTGTCGCATTTACATTCTTTTGAAGTGAATACGAGGTATACATAACACTCCACAGTGAATATTTCACCTTATCATGAAACATAGAAATAAGTAGCGATATCGCGTTCTAAGAAGCACTAGAACTCTATTGCTACGATACGTAGACATCTGCAAACGCTATTTCCTACCAAGGAAGTGTCGCATTTACACTCTTTTGAAGTGAATACGCGGTATACGTGACACTTCGCAATGAATATTACATCTTATCACGAAACATAGGAATGAGATGCGATAACGCGATTTAAGAAGCATTAGAAAACTTTTGCTACGATACGCAGACATCTGCAAACGCTATTTAATAGCAAGGAAGTGTCGCATTTACATTCTTTTGAAGTGAATACGAGGTATACATAACACTCCACAATGAATATTTCACCTTATCATGAAACATAGAAATAAGTAGCGATATTGCGTTCCAAGAAGCACTAGAACTCTATTGCTACGATACGTAGACATCTGCAAACGCTATTTCCTATCAAGGAAGTGTCGCATTTACATTCTTTTGAAGTGAATACGCGGTATACGTGACACTTCGCAATGAATATTATATCTTATCACGAAACATAGGAATGAAATGCGACATCTCGTTTTAAGAAGCATTAGAACTCTATTGCTACGATACGTAGACATCTGCAAACGCTATTTCCAAGCATGTAAGTGTCGCATTTACATTCTTTTGAAGTGAATACGAGGTATACATGACACTTCGCAATGAATATTACATCTTATCATGAAACATAGGAATGAGTTTCGACATCGCGTTTTGAGAAGCATTGGAGCCCTACTGATTCCATACGTAGGGGTCTAGAAACACTATTCCGTAGCAATGTAGTTGTTTGTCATGATAGGATGTAAATCAATGCAACCCGTAACGTATATCTCGCCAATACTTCAAGAGAATGTTAATCACACACATTGCGACGGAATAGCGTTTCTAGATGTCTAAGTATCGCAGCAATGGAGTTCTAATGCTTCATAAAACGCGTTATAGCATCTCATTTCTATGTCTCATGATTTGATGAAATGTCCAACGCTGTGCGTTATTTATATCTTGTCAATACTTGATGAGACTGTAAACCCCACACTTCCTCCCGGCGGAATAGCGTTTCTAGATGTCTACGTATCGAAGCTATAGAGTTGTAACTTTTCATAAAAGGTGACATCGCACTACATTCCTATGTTTCATGATAAGATGCTATACCAATATAATAATATATACCAAGGCGTAATGTATATCTCGTCAACACTTCAAAAGAATGTAAATCCCACACATCTTTGGAACGGAATAGCGTCCTTCGATGTCTACTGTGACGTGTTTTCCCTTTACAAGCCGCAAGAAAGGGGGGTATATAGAACCAATAATAAAGGGGTATGCAGGAGTTTAATCCGGGGTACAAAGTATCCGCGCGATGCGACCGTCCGCGGATTCGCCAACGCCAAGTACAGTACAAAGTATTTCCTACCCAGCGAGTATTTCGAAGCTGCGAGGCTGGGACTCTTTGGGCGCCAGCTACTCAAGAAGTAACAAAACTAGTAGACCACGCAACCCGGGGAAACCCGGTGCAGGATAACCCTCGAAGTTTCGAAATACTCCTTCGCTCGACTACTTCTAGCCGAGTGCGCAAATTAGGGTCGCGGGATACTAAACTCACGGCTTCTTTCTATATTGCCTCGACGCGGGACTACTAAATGTTATACGACACGTCGCGAATGATCGGGGATCACCACCCGTTATACGATACAAAATACAATACGTGATATCAGAAATGCGGCAGGAAAAAATGGGACGCTTTAGCGTATAAGGACTCACGCTCTCGCTTCCAACAATTCTGGATCTCGCTCTGTCCTTCTCTCTCTTTCTCTCTCTCTCTCCTCCAAATCGCTCCGCACAATCGTTTGCTAGGTTGCTCGCTAAGTCTTCGCTAAGTCATCGCTAAGTCGTCTCTAAGTAGTCGCTAAGAAATCGCTAAGAAGTAGAGGCTGTCTTCATGCTGGCTAGCTCGTTATATAGGTTTGCTGGGGGTCTTCGCATCCCCTTAGATCCTCCTTAGGGCTCCTTGGTTGGGTAGGGCTATATGCTTCGGTATTGTTCGGGGCATCGATCGGTGGATTTCGGTGATCTTCCCTGATCGCCCCCTCTGGTGTGTCTAGAGGGGGTCCTCTGTATTATTCGAACTGCGGCGCGTGTCGCGCGCCGCGCTTTCCACGGCTCACCTGCAGTTCCGCTGCGCATCTTGCATTTTCCTCTTCATGGGCTCAGGGCAGGGGTGGAGGTCCTTCTCAGAAACGGAGTCCATCCTGTTCGACTCCATGGGCTATGGCAACGGTCGTATCGTTGCAGAGAGGAGTATCCCTCGGGCTTCAGGGTATCTTCTTGCTCACTTCCCGACTCCTCCACCGTCGAGCCCGTCACGCTACCTCGGCGCACAGCCCTTCCGCGAACCTACGGTATTTTAATCCGCCGAAGGGGTGTCTCCTGGGACGCTACTTCAATCAGCCCGTCAGTCTAATCCGTAGAACGGTGAGAGAGAAAAGAACGGGGGGAGGGGGAGATTCTACCATAACGTATTTCACGCTCCTCGCAAGTACAGCTATCGCGATTGTCCGTGTCGCGCTTCTCGCATGGGTGGTGATCTGCGAGCTAGTCTAACTGAAGCAGGGTGGGGGGGTGAGCAAGCCTTGTGACGTCACCACGTCACACTACATATCGAAGCAATAGTGTTCTAATTCTCCATAAAACGCGATATCGCATCTCATTTCTCTGTCTCATGATAAGATGTAGTATTCAATGCAACTCGTTATGTATATCTCGTCTGCACGTCGAAAGAATGTAAATCCCACTCTTCCTTGCGACGTAATAGAGTTTCTGGATGTCTGCGTATCGATGCAATACAGTTCTAATGCTTCTTTAAACGCGATATCGCATCTGACTTCTATGTTTCATGATAAGAAATAATGTTCATTGCGAAGTGTCATATATACCTCGTATGTACTTCAAAAGAATGTAAATGTGACTATTCCCTGCTAGGAAATAGCGCTTGCAGATGACTAAGTATCGTAGCAATAGAGTTCTAATGCTACTTAAATCGCGTTATCGCATCTCATTGATATGCTTCGTGATAAGATATAATATTCATTGCGAAGTGTCATGCATACCTCGTATTCACAACAAAAGAATGTAAATGCGAAACTTCCTTGCTACGAAATAGCGTTTGCAGATGTCTACGTATCGTAGCAATCGAGTTATAATGTTTCTAAAAACGCGATATCGCAACTCATTTCTATGTTTCATGGTTAGATATAATATTCATTGTAGAGTGTTATGTATACCTCGTATTCACTTCGAAAGAATGAAAATACGACACTACCTTGCTGTTAAATAGCGTTAGCTGATGTCTACGTATCGTAGCAATAGAGTTCTAATGCCTTTTAAATCGCGACATCGCGTCGCATTTCTATGTTTCATGATAAGATATAATATACATTGTAGAGTGTTATGTATACCTCGTATTCACTTCAAAAGAATGTAAATGCGACACTTCCTTGCTAGGAAATAGGATTTCCAGATACCTACGTATCGTAGCAATAGAGTTCTAATGCTTCTTAGAACGCGATATCGCATCTCATTTCTATGTCTCATGATTTGATGAAATGTCCAACGCTGTGCGTTATTTATATCTTGTCAATTCTTGATGAGACTGTAAACCCCACACTTCCTCCCGACGGAATAGCGTTTCCAGATGTCTACGTATCGAAGAAATAGAGTTCAAATGCATCTTAAAACGCGATATCGCATCTCATTTCAATGTCGCATGATAAGATATATTATTCATTGCGAAGTGTCATGTATACCTCGCAGACACTTCAAATGAATGTAAATGAAACATTTCCTTGCCAGGAAATAGCGTTTGCAGATGTCTACGGATTGTACCAATAGGGTTCTATTGCTTTTTAAAACGCGATATCGCATCTCAATTCTAAGTTTCATTATAAGATATAATATGCATTGTGGTGTGTGATGTATACCTCGTATTCACTTCAAAAGAATGTAAATGCAACGCTTCCTTGCTAGGAAATAGCGTTTGCAGATGTCTGCGTATCGTAGCAATAGGGTTCTATTGCTTTTTAAAACGCGATATCGCATCTCAATTCTATGTGTCATGACAAGATATAATATGCATTGTGGTGTGTGATGTATACCTCGTATTCACTTCAAAAGAATGTAAATGCGACACTTCCTTGCTAGGAAATAGCGTTTGCAAATGTCTACGTATCGTAGCAATAGATTTCTAACCCTTCTTAAAGCGCGACATCGCATCTCATTTCTATGTTTCATGATAAGATATATAATAATATCCATTGCGAAGAGCCATGTACTCCTCATATTCACTTCAAATGAATGTAAATGCGACACTTCCTTCCTAGGAAGCAGCGTTTCCAGATATCTACGTATCGACGCAATAGACTTCTAGTGCTTCTTAAAACGGGATATCGCATCTCAATTCTATGTTTCATGATAAGATATAATATGCATTGTGGTGTGTGATGTATATCTCGTATTCACTTCAAAAGAATGTAACTGCTAAACTTCCATGCTAGTGAATAGCGTTTGCAGATGTCTACGTATCGTAGCTATGGAGTTCTAATGCTTCTTAAAACGCCATATCGCATCTCACTTCCATGTTTCATGATAAGATACAATATTCATTGCGAAGTGTCATGTATATCTCGTATTCACTTCAGAAGAATGTAAAAGCGGCTCTTTCCTAGCTAGGAAGTAGCGCTTGCAGATGTCTACGTATCGACGCAATAGTGTTCTAATGCTTCTCAAAACGCGATATCGCAACTCATTCCTATGTTTCATGATAAGATGTAATATTCATTGCGAAGTGTCACGTATACCGCGTATTCACTTCAAAAGAATGTAAATGCGACACTTCCTTGGTAGGAAATAGCGTTTGCAGATGTCTACGTATCGTAGCAATAGAGTTCTAGTGCTTCTTAGAACGCAATATCGCTACTTATATCTATGTTTCATGACAAGATATAATATTCATTATGGAGTGTTATGTATACCTCGTATTCACTTCAAAAGAATGTAAATGCTAAACTTCCATGCTAGGGAATAGCGTTTGCAGATGTCTACGTATCGTAGCAATGGAGTTCTAATGCTTCTCAAAACGCGATAACGCATCTCATTCCTATGTTTCATGATAAGATATAATTCTCATTGCGAAGTGTCATGTATACCTCGTATTAACTGCAAAAGAATGTAAATGCTAAACTTCCATGCTAGGGAATAGCGTTTGCAGATGTCTACGTATCGCAGCAATGGAGTTCTAATGCTTCTTAAAACGCCATATCGCATCTCACTTTTATGTTTCATGACAAGATACAATATTCATTGCGAAGTGTCATGTATATCTCGTATTCACTTCAAAGGAATGTAAATGCGACTCTCCTTGCTAGAAAATAACGTTTGCAGATGTCTACGCATCGTAAGAATAGAGTTCTAGTGCTTCTTAAATCGCGATATAGCATCTCACTTCTATGTTTCGAGATAAGATATAATATTCATTGCGAAATGTCATGTATACCTCGTATTAACTGCAAAAGAATTTAAATGCGAAACTTCAATGCTAGGAAATAGCGTTTGCAGATATCTACGTATCGTAGCAATAGAGTTCTAATGCTTCACAAAACGCGATAACACATCTCATACCTATGTTTCATGATAAGATATAATTCTCATTGCGAAGTGTTATGTATACCTCGTATTATCTTCAAAAGAATGTAAATGCGGCACTTCCATGCTAGGAAATAGCGTTTGCAGATGTCTACGTATCGTAGCAATAGAGTTCTAATGCTTCTTAAAACGCGATATCGCATCTCACTTCTATGTTTCATGATAAGATATAATATTCATTATGGAGTATTATGTATTCCTCGTCTTCACTTCAAAAGAATGTAACTGCTAAACTTCCATGCTAGGGAATAGCGTTTGCAGATGTCTACGTATCGACGCAATGGTGTTCTAATGCTTCCCAAAACGCGATATCGCAACTCATTTCTATGTTTCATGATAAGCTATAATATTGATTCCGATGTGTCATGTATATCTCGTATTCACTTCAAAAGAATGTAAATGCTAAACTTCCATGCTAGGGAATAGCGTTTGCAGGTGTCTACGTATCGTAGCAATGGAGTTCTAATGGTTCTCAAAACGCGATAACGCATCTCATTCCTATGTTTCATGATAAGATATAATTCTCATTGCGAAGTGTCATGTATATCTCGTATTCACTTCAAAAGAATGTAATTGCGACTCTCCTTGCTGGGAAATAGCGTTTGCAGATATCTACGTATCGTAGCAATAGAGTTCTAATGCTTCACAAAACGCGATAACGAATCTCATTCCTATGTTTCATGATAAGATATAATTCTCATTGCGAAGTGTCATGTATATCTCGTATTCACTTCAAAAGGATGTAAATGCGACTCTCCTTGCTAGGAAGGAGCGTTTGCAGATGTCTACGTATCGTAGCAATAGAGTTCTAGAGCTTCTCAAAACGCGATATCGCATCTCACTTCTATGTTTCATGATAAGATATAATATTCATTGCGAAGTGTCATGTATACCTCGCACTCACATCACAAGAATGTAAAAGCGGCACTTCCTTCCTAGGAAGTAGGGCTTGCAGATGTCTACGTATCGAAGCAATAGTGTTCTAATGCTTCTCAAAACGCAATATCGCAACTCATTCCTATGTTTCATGATAAGATATAATATTCATTCCGAAGTGTCATGTATATCTCGTATACACTTCAGAAGAATGTAAGTGCGAAACTTCCATGCTAGGAATTAGCGTTTGCAGATGTCTACGTATCGTAGCAATAGAGTTCTAATGCTTCTTAAAACGCGATATCGCATCTCACTTCTATGTTTCATGATAAGATATAATATTCATTATGGAGTATTATGTATTCCTCGTCTTCACTTCAGAAGAATGTAACTGCTAAACTTCCATGCTAGGGAATAGCGTTTGCAGATGTCTACGTATCGACGCAATGGTGTTCTAATGCTTCCCAAAACGCGATATCGCAACTCATTCCTATGTTTCATGATAAGCTATAATATTGATTCCGATGTGTCATGTATATCTCGTATTCACTTCAAAAGAATGTAAATGCTAAACTTCCATGCTAGGGAATAGCGTTTGCAGATGTCTACGTATCGTAGCAATAGAGTTCTAATGCTTCTCAAAACGCGATGTCGAAACTCATTCCTATGTTTCATGATAAGATGTAATATTCATTGCGAAGTGTCACGTATACCGCGTATTCACTTCAAAAGAATGTAAATGCGACACTTCCTTGGTAGGAAATGGCGTTTGCAGATGTCTACGTATCGTAGCAATAGAGTTGTAGTGCTTCTTAGAACGCAATATCGCTACTTATATCTATGTTTCATGACAAGATATAATATTCATTATGGAATGTTATGTATTCCTCGTATTCACTTCAAAAGAATGTAAATGCTAAACTTCCATGCTAGGGAATAGCGTTTGCAGATGTCTACGTATCGTAGCAATGGAGTTCTAATGGTTCTCAAAACGCGATAACGCATCTCATTCCTATGTTTCATGATAAGATATAATTCACATTGCGAAGTGTCATGTATATCTCTTATTCACTTCAAAAGAATGTAATTGCGACTCTCCTTGCTGGGAAATAGCGTTTGCAGATATCTGCGTATCGTAGCAATAGAGTTCTAATGCTTCACAAAACGCGATAACGCATCTCATTCCTATGTTTCATGATAAGATATAATTCTCATTGCGAAGTGTCATGTATATCTCGTATTCACTTCAAAAGGATGTAAATGCGACTCTCCTTGCTAGGAAGGAGCGTTTGCAGATGTCTACGTATCGTAGCAATAGAGTTCTAGTGCTTCTCAAAACGCGATATCGCATCTCACTTCTATGTTTCATGATAAGATATAATATTCATTGCGAAGTGTCATGTATACCTCGCACTCACATCACAAGAATGTAAAAGCGGCACTTCCTTCCTAGGAAGTAGGGCTTGCAGATGTCTACGTATCGAAGCAATAGTGTTCTAATGCTTCTCAAAACGCAATATCGCAACTCATTCCTATGTTTCATGATAAGATATAATATTCATTCCGAAGTGTCATGTATATCTCGTATACACTTCAGAAGAATGTAAGTGCGAAACTTCCATGCTAGGAATTAGCGTTTGCAGATGTCTACGTATCGTAGCAATAGAGTTCTAATGCTTCTTAAAACGCGATATCGCATCTCACTTCTATGTTTCATGATAAGATATAATATTCATTGCGACGTGTCATGTATACCTCGTATTAACTGCAAAAGAATGTAAATGCTAAACTTCCATGCTAGGGAATAGCGTTTGCAGATGTCTACGTATCGCAGCAATGGAGTTCTAATGCTTCTTAAAACGCCATATCGCATCTCACTTTTATGTTTCATGACAAGATACAATATTCATTGCGAAGTGTCATGTATATCTCGTATTCACTTCAGAAGAATGTAAAAGCGGCACTTTCCTAGTTAGGAAGTAGCGCCTGCAGATGTCTACGTATCGAAGCAATGGTGTTCTAATGCTTCTCAAAACGCGATATCGCAACTCATTCCTATGTTTCATGATAAGCTATAATATTGATTCCGATGTGTCATGTATATCTCGTATTCACTTCAAAAGAATGTAAATGCTAAACTTGCATGCTAGGCAATAGCGTTTGCAGATGTCTACGTATCGTAGCAATAGAGTTCTAATGCTTCTTAAGACGCCATATCGCATCTCACTTCTATGTTTCATGATAAGATATAATTCTCATTGCGAAGTGTCATGTATATCTCGTATTCAATTCAAAGGAATGTAAATGCGACTCTCCTTGCTAGGAAATAGCGTTTGCAGATGTCTACGTATCGTAGCAATAGAGTTCTAGTGCTTCTCATAACGCGATATCGCATCTCACTTCTATGTTTCATGATAAGATATAATATTCTTTGCGAAGTGTCACGTATACCGCGTATTCACTTCAAAAGAATGTAAATGCGGCACTTCCTTGGTAGGAAATAGCGTTTGCAGATGTCTACGTATCGTAGCAATAGAGTTCTAGTGCTTCTCATAACGCGATATCGCATCTCACTTCTATGTTTCATGATAAGATATAATATTCTTTGCGAAGTGTCACGTATACCGCGTATTCACTTCAAAAGAATGTAAATGCGGCACTTCCTTGGTAGGAAATAGCGTTTGCAGATGTCTACGTATCGTAGCAATAGAGTTCTAGTGCTTCTTAGAACGCAATATCGCTACTTATTTCTATGTTTCATGATAAGGTGAAATATTCATTGTGGAGTGTTATGTATACCTCGTATTCACTTCAAAAGAATCTAAATGCGACACTTCCTTGCTATTAAATAGCGTTTGCAGATGTCTGCGTATCGTAGCAAAAGTTTTCTAATGCTTCTTAAATCGCGTTACCGCATCTCATTCCTATGTTTCGTGATAAGATACAATATTCATTGCGAAGTGTCCTGTATACGTCGATTTCTCTTGACAAGAATGTGAATGTGACACTTCCTTGCTTGGAAGGAACGTTTGCAGATGTCTACGCATCGTAGCAATAGAGTTCTAGTGCTTCTTAAATCGCGATATAGCATCTCACTTCTATGTTTCATGATAAGATATAATATTCATTATGGAGTATTATGTATACCTCGTATTCACTTCAAAAGAATGTAAATGCGACACTTCCATGCTAGGAATTAGCGTTTGCAGATGTCTACGTATCGTAGCAATAGAGTTCTAATGCTTCTTAAAACGCGATATCGCATCTCACTTCTATGTTTCATGATAAGATATAATATTCATTGCGACGTGTCATGTATACCTCGTATTAACTGCAAAAGAATGTAAATGCTAAACTTCCATGCTAGGGAATAGCGTTTGCAGATGTCTACGTATCGCAGCAATGGAGTTCTAATGCTTCTTAAAACGCCATATCGCATCTCACTTTTATGTTTCATGACAAGATACAATATTCATTGCGAAGTGTCATGTATATCTCGTATTCACTTCAGAAGAATGTAAAAGCGGCACTTTCCTAGTTAGGAAGTAGCGCCTGCAGATGTCTACGTATCGAAGCAATGGTGTTCTAATGCTTCTCAAAACGCGATATCGCAACTCATTCCTATGTTTCATGATAAGCTATAATATTGATTCCGATGTGTCATGTATATCTCGTATTCACTTCAAAAGAATGTAAATGCTAAACTTGCATGCTAGGCAATAGCGTTTGCAGATGTCTACGTATCGTAGCAATAGAGTTCTAATGCTTCTTAAGACGCCATATCGCATCTCACTTCTATGTTTCATGATAAGATATAATTCTCATTGCGAAGTGTCATGTATATCTCGTATTCAATTCAAAGGAATGTAAATGCGACTCTCCTTGCTAGGAAATAGCGTTTGCAGATGTCTACGTATCGTAGCAATAGAGTTCTAGTGCTTCTCATAACGCGATATCGCATCTCACTTCTATGTTTCATGATAAGATATAATATTCTTTGCGAAGTGTCACGTATACCGCGTATTCACTTCAAAAGAATGTAAATGCGGCACTTCCTTGGTAGGAAATAGCGTTTGCAGATGTCTACGTATCGTAGCAATAGAGTTCTAGTGCTTCTTAGAACGCAATATCGCTACTTATTTCTATGTTTCATGATAAGGTGAAATATTCATTGTGGAGTGTTATGTATACCTCGTATTCACTTCAAAAGAATCTAAATGCGACACTTCCTTGCTATTAAATAGCGTTTGCAGATGTCTGCGTATCGTAGCAAAAGTTTTCTAATGCTTCTTAAATCGCGTTACCGCATCTCATTCCTATGTTTCGTGATAAGATACAATATTCATTGCGAAGTGTCCTGTATACGTCGATTTCTCTTGACAAGAATGTGAATGTGACACTTCCTTGCTTGGAAGGAACGTTTGCAGATGTCTACGCATCGTAGCAATAGAGTTCTAGTGCTTCTTAAATCGCGATATAGCATCTCACTTCTATGTTTCATGATAAGATATAATATTCATTATGGAGTATTATGTATACCTCGTATTCACTTCAAAAGAATGTAAATGCGACACTTCCATGCTAGGAAATAGCGTTTGCAGATGTCTCCGCATCGAGGCCATAGAGTTCTAAAGCTTCTTAAAACGCGATATCGCATCTCTCTTCTATGTTTCATGATAAGATATAATATTCATTGCAAAGTGTCATGTATACCTCGTATTCTCTCCAAACGATTGTAAATGCCACACTTCCTTCCTAGGAAATAGCTTATTGAGATGTCTACGTATCGTAGCAATACAGTTCTAATGCTACTTAAATTGCGATATCGCATCTCATTTCTATGTTTCGTGATAAGGTATAATATTCATTGCGAAGTGTCATGTACACCTCGTATTCACTACAAAAGAATGTAAATGCGACACTGCCATGCTAGGAAATAGCGTCTGCAGATGTCTACGCGTCGAGGGAAAACAGTTCTAATGCTTCTTAGAACGCGATATCGCATCTCTCTTCTATGTTTCATGATAAGATGTAATATTCATTGCGAAGTGTCATCTATACCGCGTATTCTCTCCAAACGATTGTAAATGCGACACTTCCTTGCTAGGAAATAGCGTTTTCAGATGTCTACGTATCGTAGCAATAGAGTTCTAATGCTACTTAAATCGCGATATCGCATCAAATTTCTATGTTTCATCATAAGATTTAATATTCATTGTGGAGTGTTATGTATACCTCGTATTCACTTGAAAAGAATGTCAGTACGACACTTGCTTGCTAGGAAGTAGCGGTCGCAGATGTCAACGTACCGAAGCAATAGTGTTCTAATTCTTCTTAAAACGCGGTATCGCCCCGCATTTCTATGTTTCATGACAAGATATAATATTCATTGTGCAGTGTTATGTATACCTCATATTCACTTCAAAAGAATGAAAATGCGACACTTCCTTGCTAGGAGATAGCGTTTGCAGATGTTTACGTATCCAAGCAATGGAGTTCTAATGCTTCTTAAAACGAGATATCGCATCTCATTTCTATGCTTCATGATAAGATATAATATTCATTGCGAAGTGTTATGTATACCTCGTCTACATTTCCAAAAAATGTAAATGCAACACATCCTTGCTAGGAAATATCGTTTCCAGATGTCTACATATCGAAGCAATAGAGTTGTATTGCTTCTCAAAACGCGATAACGCATTTCAGTTTTGTGTTTCACGATAAGATATAATATTCATTGCGAAGTGTTAGGTATACCTCGAATACACTTCAAAAGAATGTAAATGCCACACTTCCTTGCTAGGAAATGCGTTTTCAGGTTTCTACGTATCGAAGCAATAGAGTTCTGATGCTTCTTAAAACGCGATATCGCGTCTCATTTCTATGTTTCATGATAAGATATAATATTCATTGCGGAGTGTCATGTATACCTTGTATTAACTTCAAATGATTGTAAATGCGACACTTCATTCCTAGGAAATAGCGTTTGCACATGTCTACGTAACGAAGCAATAGAGTTCTAATTGCTTCTTAAAACGGGATACCGTATCTCATTATAATGTTTCGTGATAAGGAATAATATTCATTTCGATGTGTCACGTATACCTCGCATTCACTTGAAAGGAATGTAAATGCGATACTTCCTTGCTCGGAAGGTAGCGTTTGCAGATGCCTACGTATCGAAGCAAGAGAGTTCTAATGCTTCCTAAATCGCGATATCGCATCTCATTTCTGTGTTTCATGATAAGACATAATACTCATTGCAGAGTGTTACGTATACCTCGTATACACTTCAAATGAGTGTAAGTGCGACACTTCGTTGCTACGTAGTAGCGTTTGCAGTTGTCTAGGTATCGAAGCAATAGAGTTCTGATGCTGCTTATAAATCGATATCGCATCTCATTTCTATGTTTCATGATAAGATATGATATTCTTTGCAGAGTGTTGTGTATACCTCGTATACACTTCAAATGAATGTAAATGCCACTCTTCCTTGCTGGGAAATACCGTTTGCAGATATCTAAGTATCGAAGCAATAGAGTTCTAATGCTTCTCAAAACGCCATATCGTATCTGATTTCTGTGTTTCATGATATGATACAATATTCATTGCGAAGTGTCATGTATACCTCGGATGCACTTCAAATGATTGTAAATGCGACACTTCCTTGCTAGAAAATAGCGTTTGCAGATGTCTAAGTATCGAAGTAATAGTGTTCTAATGTAACGTAAAACGCGATATCGCATCTCATTTCTATGTTTCATGATAAGATATAATATTCATTGCGAAGTCTTATATATACCTCGCATACACTTGATATGAATGTAAGTGCGACACTTCCGTGCTACGAAATAGCATTTGCAGATGTCTACGTATCGTAGCAATAGAGTTCTAGTGCTTCTTAGAACGCAATATCGCTAGTTATTTCTATGTTTCATGATAAGGTGAAATATTCATTGTGGAGTGTTATGTATATCTCGTATTCACTTCAAAAGAATCTAAATGCGACACTTCCTTGCTATTAAATAGCGTTTGCAGATGTCTGCGTATCGTAGCAAAAGTTTTCTAATGCTCTTAAATCGCGTTACCGCATCTCATTCCTATGTTTCGTGATAAGATGCAATATTCATTGCGAAGTGTCCTGTATACGTCGATTTCTCTTGACAAGAATGTTGAATGTGACACTTCCTTGCTTGGAAGGAACGTTTGCTGATGTCTCCGCATCGATGCCATAGAGTTCTAATGCTTCTTAAAACGGGATACCGTATCTCATTATAATGTTTCGTGATAAGGAATAATATTCATTTCGATGTGTCACGTATACCTCGCATTCACTTGAAAGGAATGTAAATGCGATACTTCCTTGCTCGGAAGTAGCGTTTGCAGATGCCTACGTATCGAAGCAAGAGAGTTCTAATGCTACTTAAGTCACGATATGACACCTCATTTACATGTTTAGATCGCGATATCGCATCTCATTTCTATGTTTGGTGATAAAATCATAATATTCATTATTCATTCAGAAGTGCCATGTATACCTCGAATTCACTTCAAAAGAATGTAAATGCGACACTTCCATACTAGGAAATAGCGTTTGCAGATATCTCCGCATCGAGGCAATAGGGTTCTAATGCTTCTTAAGACGCGATATCGCATCTCACTTTTATGTTACATGATAAGATATAATATTCATTGCGAAGTGTCATGTATACCTCGTATTCACTCCAAACGAATGTAAATGCGACACTTCCTTGCTAGGAAATAGAGTATTCAGATGTCTACGTATCGTGGCAATAGAGTTCTAATGCTTCTTAAATCGTGATATCGCATCTCATTCCTATGTTTCGTGATAAGATATAATATTCACTGCGAAGTGTCATGTATACCTCGTATTCACTTCAAAAGAATGTAAATGCGACTATTCCTTGCTAGGGCATAGCGTTTGCAGATGCCTAGGCATCGTAGCAATACAGTTCTAATGCTTCTTAGATCGCGATATCGAATCTCATTTCTATGCTTCATGATAAGATATAATATTCATTGCGGAGTGTCATGTATACCTAGTATTCACTCCAAACAAATGTAAATGCGACACTTCCTTGCTAGGAAATAGCGTATTCAGATGTCTACGTATCGTAGCAATAGAGTTCTAATGCTACTAAAATCGCGATATCGCATTTCATTTCTATGTTTCGCGATAGGATATAATATTCACTGCGAAGTGTCATGTATACCTCGTATTCACTTCGAAAGAATGTAAATGGGAATATTGCATGCTAGGAAATAGCGTTTTCAGATGTCTACGTATCGTAGCAATAGCGATCTAATGCTTCTTAGATCGCGATATCGCATCTCATTTCTATGTTTCGTGATAAGTTATAATATACATTCCGATGTGTCACGTAAACCTCGAATTCACATCAAAAGAATGTAGATGCGACTATTGCTTGCTAGGAAATAGCGTTTGCAGTTGTCTACGTATCGTAGCAATAGAGTTCTAATGCTTCTCAAAACGCGATATCGCATCTCATTTCTATGTTTCCTGATAAGATATAATATTCATTCGAAGTGTCATGTAAACCTCGAATTCACTTCAAAAGAATGTAAATGCGACTATTGCTTGCTAGGAAATAGCGTTTGCAGATGTCTACGTATCGTAGCAATAGCGTCCTAATGCTCCTTAGATCGCGATATCGCATCTCATTTATGTGTTTCGTGATAAGTTACAATATTCATTCCGAAGTGTCATGTAAACCTCGAATTCGCTTAAAAAGAATGTAAATGCGACTATTGCTTGCTAGGAAATAGCGTTTGCAGATGTCTACGTATCGAAGCATTAGAGTTCTAATGCGTCTTAAAACGCGATATCGCGTCCCATTAATATGTTTCACGATATGATATAAAATTCATTGTGAAGTGTTATGTATACCTCGTCTACACATCAAAAGAATGTAAATGCCACATTTCCTTCCTAGGAAATAGCGTTTCCAGATTTCTACGTATCGAAGCAATACATTTCTAATGTTCCTTTAAACGCGGTATCGCATCTCAATTCTATGTTGCATGATAAGCTTTAATATTCACAGCGAAGTGTTATGTATACCTCGTCTACACATCAAACGAATGTAAATGCAACACATCCTTGCTAGGAAATATCGTTTCCAGATACCAACATATCGAAGCAATGGAGTTGTAATGCTTCTTAAAACGCGATAACGCATTTCAGTTTTATGTTTCGCGATAAGATATAATATTCATTGCGAAGAGATATGTATACCTCGTCTACACTTGAAAAGAATGTAAATTCCACACCTCCTTTCTAGGAAATGTGTTTCCGGATATCTACGTATAGAACCAATAGTGTTCCAATATTTCTTAAAACGCGATATAGTATCTCGTTTCTATGTTCCATGATATGATATAGTTTTCATTACGAAGTGTTATGTGTAGCTCGTCAACACTTCAAAAGCATGTAAATTCCACACTTCCTTGCTAGGAAATGGGTTTCCAGATGTCTACGTATCGAAGCATTAGAGTTCTAATGCGTCTTAAAACGCGATATCGCGTATCATTTCTATGTTTCACGATATGATATAAAATTCATTGTGAAGTGTTATGTATACCTCGTCTACACATCAAAAGAATGTAAATACCACATTTCCTTCCTAGGAAATAGCATTTCCAGATTTCTACGTATCGAAGCAATCGAGTTCTAATGCTCCTTAAAACGCGAAATCGCATCTCATTTCTATGTCTCATGATAAGATATAATATGCACTGCGAAGTGTTATGTATTCCTCGTCCAAACTTCAAATGAATGTAAATGCGACACTTCCTTTCTTGGAAATTGCGCTTCCAGATATCCATGTATCAAAACAATAGAGTTCAAATGCTTCTTAAAACGCGATATCGCATCAAATTTCTATGTTTCATCATGAGATATAATATTCACTGTGGAGTGTTATGTATACCTCGTATTCACTTGAAAAGAATGTCAATACGACACTTGCTTGCTAGGAAGTAGCGGTCGCAGATGTCTACGTACCGTAGCAATAGTGTTCTAATTCTTCTTAAAACGCGGTATCGCCCCGCATTTCTATGTTTCATGACAAGATATAATATTCATTGTGCAGTGTTATGTATACCTCATATTCACTTCAAAAGAATGAAAATGCGACACTTCCTTGCTAGGAAATAGCGTTTGCAGATGTCTACGTATCCAAGCAATAGAGTTCTAATGCTTCTCAGAACGCGATATCGCATCTCATTTCTATGCTTCATGATAAGATATAATATTCATTGCGAAGTGTTATGTATACCTCGTCTACATTTCCAAAAAATGTAAATGCAACACATCCTTGCTAGGAAATATCGTTTCCAGATGCCTACATATCGAAGCATTAGAGTTCTAATGCTTCATAAAACGAAATATCGGAACTCATTTTTATGTTTCATGATAAGATATAATATTCATTGCGAAGTGTTGTATATTGCTCGTCTACACTTCAAATGAAGGCAAATGCGACACTTCCGTCCTAGGAAATTACGTTTCCAGCTGTCTACGTATCGAAGCAATAGAGTTCTATTGCTTCTTAAACCGTCAAATCGCATCTCATTTCTATGTTTCATGATAAGAAATCATATTCATTGCGAAGTGACATGTATACCTCGTATTCACATCAGAAGACTGAAAGTGCGACACTTTCTTGCTAGTAAATAGCGTTTGCAGATGTCTACGTATCGAAGCAATAGAGTTCTAACGCTTCTTAAAACACGATATCGCATGTCATTTCCAAGTTTCATGATAAGATATAATATTCATTGTGGAGTGTTATGTATACCTCGTATTCACTTCAAATGAATGTAAATGCGACACTTCCTATCTCGGAAATTACATTTCCAGATTTCTCCGTATCGAAGCAATCGAGTTCTAATGCTCCTTAAAACGCGAAATCGCATCTCATTTCTATGTCTCATGATAAGATATAATATGCACTGCGAAGTGTTATGTATTCCTCGTCCAAACTTCAAATGAATGTAAATGCGACACTTCCTTTCTTGGAAATTGCGCTTCCAGATATCCATGTATGTAAACAATAGAGTTCAAATGCTTCTTAAAACGCGATATCGCATCAAATTTCTATGTTTCATCATAAGATATAATATTCATTGTGGAGTGTTATGTATACCTCGTATTCACTTGAAAAGAATGTCAGTACGACACTTGCTTGCTAGGAAGTAACGGTCGCAGATGTCTACGTACCGTAGCAATAGTGTTCTAATTCTTCTTAAAACGCGGTATCGCCCCGCATTTCTATATTTCATGACAAGATATAATATTCATTGTGCAGTGTTATGTATACCTCATATTCACTTCAAAAGAATGAAAATGCGACACTTCCTTGCTAGGAAATAGCGTTTGCAGATGTCTACGTATCCAAGCAATAGAGTTCTAATGCTTCTTAAAACGAGATATCGCATCTCATTTCTATGTTTCAAGAAAAGATACAATATTCATTGCGAAGTGTTATGTATACCTCGTCTACATTTCCAAAGAATGTAAATGCAACACATCCTTGCTAGGAAATATCGTTTCCAGATGCCTACATATCGAAGCAATAGAGTTGTATTGCTTCTCAAAACGCGATAACGCATTTCAGTTTTGTGTTTCACGATAAGATATAATATTCATTGCGAAGTGTTAGGTATACCTCGAATACACTTCAAAAGAATGTAAATGCCACACTTCCTTGCTAGGAAATGCGTTTTCAGGTTTCTACGTATCGAAGCAATAGAGTTCTGATGCTTCTTAAAACGCGATATCGCGTCTCATTTCTATGTTTCATGATAAGATATAATATTCATTGCGGAGTGTCATGTATACCTTGTATTAACTTCAAATGATTGTAAATGCGACACTTCATTCCTAGGAAATAGCGTTTGCACATGACTACGTAACGAAGCAATAGAGTTCTAATGCTTCTTAAAACGGGATACCGTATCTCATTATAATGTTTCGTGATAAGGAATAATATTCATTTCGATGTGTCACGTATACCTCGCATTCACTTGAAAGGAATGTAAATGCGATACTTCCTTGCTCGGAAGTGGCGTTTGCAGATGCCTACGTATCGAAGCAAGAGAGTTCTAATGCTTCCTAAATCGCGATATCGCATCTCATTTCTATGTTTCATGATAAGACATAATACTCATTGCAGAGTGTTACGTATACCTCGTATACACTTCAAATGAATGTAAGTGCGACACTTCGTTGCTACGTAGTAGCGTTTGCAGTTGTCTAGGTATCGAAGCAATAGAGTTCTGATGCTGCTTATAAATCGATATCGCATCTCATTTCTATGTTTCATGATAAGATATGATATTCTTTGCAGAGTGTTGTGTATACCTCGTATACACTTCAAATGAATGTAAATGCCACTCTTCCTTGCTGGGAAATACCGTTTGCAGATATCTAAGTATCGAAGCAATAGAGTTCTAATGCTTCTTAAAACGCCATATCGCATCTGATTTCTGTGTTTCATGATATGATACAATATTCATTGCGAAGTGTCATGTATACCTCGGATGCACTTCAAATGATTGTAAATGCGACACTTCCTTGCTAGAAAATAGCGTTTGCAGATGTCTAAGTATCGAAGCAATAGTGTTCTAATGTAACGTAAAACGCGATATCGCATCTCATTTCTATGTTTCATGATAAGATATAATATTCATTGCGAAGTCTTATATATACCTCGCATACACTTGATATGAATGTAAGTGCGACACTTCCGTGCTACGAAATAGCATTTGCAGATGTCTACGTATCTAAACAATAGAGTTCTAATGCTTCTTAATACGCCATATCGCATCTCATTTCTATGTCTCATGATAAGATATAATATTCATTTCGGAGTGTTATGTATATCTCGTCTACACTTCAGAAGCATGTAAATGCCAAACTATCTTGCCACGGAATAGTAATTCTAGATGTCTACGGTAACGTCAGGCGTGACGCCTGCCACCCTCCGGCGTGCTCCAGGTCCAGCAACCGCTCATCCGTCAGCATCTGCAACCGCAGCATACGTGCGAGGACCGCACGGTTTCCCGGCGCCTCAGGACGAGGAGACAGAGCTACAAGGACGTAGAGTACAGCAGCACGTACCCACATACTTACCCTCCATACGTGTAACCTTAGGTTAAGCACGCTACACGACTGTGTACATACACACTACAACACACACGTCGAATTCTAAGTTCGATTAGAGATAATCTGCGATGCGCTCGCGCGCACACTCGACACTCGCGGCTCGCGCTCAACGTGAGCCGCACCCCACTCCGACCGGCCGCCCCATCACGAGGGCCGAGTGGCCGCCCTACTCCACCGTCTGCCCCACCGCGAAGGCCCAGAGACTCGCGCGCGGCGCGACCCGCGGAGGTGGCGAACGTGCTTCCGATACGAGACTTCTAATCCGAACGCCGAACCGAGCAGATCGAATCTGCCTCCGTTGTATCCTGCAGCGAGCTACCAGCTCCAATGCAGTCGTTTCTATTCCATCTCCCATAGAGAAGTCTTTATTATAACTTAGTCTCATCTCTATTTCATTTTGTACTCATATTTAGTAACATAGTCTTAGTGTTTGTATTAGGATAGTATTCATAGAATATACACTAATTTTTCCCGATTCGATGTCTCTTTATTATACTACAATCTCCTTCGTCTCTATTCCACGGGTACGCTCGCGTATTATTACTATTTCGCACTATTTCATCTGCGACCGTCTTGAAGCTGGACGGTTAGAGCGCACCAACGCTTAGCCGCTCTTACTTCACCTCTGCCGTAACAAGGGTGTCTTGAACTAAGGTCGATCCCGGTAAGGTAGAGCGAACCAGCGCTTAGGCGTGCCGTCGTCCTCCTGTGTGCAAGTACCCACGATGAACTCTGAGCTTTCTATGAAGCGTACTCGACGCGCGGGGAGGAAAGAGTTCCTACGTCGTCTCGTCCGCTAATACGTGGGCAGTGCCTCATGCCCTTTTATGTCTCATGATAAGATGTAATATTCAATGAAACGGGTTAATTATCAACAGTTCAAAAGAATGTAAAGCCCACTCTTCCTTGCTACGTAATAGCGTCCCTAAATGTCTACATATCGAAGTAATAGAGTTCTAACGCTTCATGAAATGCGATATGGCATTTCGTTTCTATGTCTCATGATAAGATGTACTATCAACGCTACGTGCTTTGTATATCTAACACATCAAACGGATGTAAATCCTACACTTCCATGTTACGGAATAGCGTTCCTTGATGTTTACGTATCGAAGAAGTATTGTTCTATTCCTTTATAGAACGCGATATCGCATCTCACTTCTATGTCCCATGATAAGATGTAACATTCAATGGAACTCTTTAAGTATATCACGTCTACACTTAAGAAGAATGTAAATGCCACACTTCCTTGCTACGGAATAGCTTTCCTAGATGTCTATGTATCGAAGCAATACAGCTCTAGTCCATCGTATAACGTGATATCGCATCTCATTTCAATTTTTCATGATATGATGTAATTCAATGCAACACGTTATGTACATCCCGTCAACACTTGCCCAAGCTAGTCCGAGCCACATTCATAGAGGAAAATTGAATGATACTGAGGCTGGCAGTCTGCATCATCTACAAATTTGGCCAAACCAATCCATCCTAATTCAAAAAGGGTCAGAGTGAGCGAATCGCGTACACGAAGTGAGTTCGCCTCCCCGTGGTTCCCCGTGGGTACTCCGGCGGTTAAGATTCGTCCCCACCAACGGAGTAGCTAAAGGACGCACCCGCGGGAAAGGCGCCGCGGCACATCTGGATTCTTCAATCGCCCGTTTCAGTGAGGTGGGTGTAACTGGTTGGAAGATGGTAGATTCAGTCTAGGTATACCAGTCTGGGCCAGGAACCACGCCCGATCACCGGCCTGGTGCAGGGTAGATAATATCTTGTAAACACTTCAAAAGAATGTAAAGCACCACACATCATTGCTACGGAATGGAGTATTAGATGTCTACATATCGAAACAATAGAGTTCTAATGCCTCATGAAACACGATATCTCATATCACTTCTATGTCTCATGAGAAGATGTAACATCAATGCAACGCGTTATGTATATCTCGTCAGCACTTCAATCGAATGGAAGTGCCACACTTCCTTGCGACGGAATAGCGCTTCTCGATGTCTACATATGGAAGAAATAGAGTTCTAATGATTACTAAAACGCGATATGGCATCTCATTTCTATGACTCATGATAAGATGCAATATTCAATGCAGCACGTTATGTACATCTCGTCAACACTTCAAGAGAATGTAAATCCCACACATCCTTGCGGTCGATGAGCGTTTCCATACGTCTACGTATCGAAGCAATACAGTTCTAATTCTTTATAAAACCGGATATCGCAAATCATTTCGATGTTTCATGGCCTGATGCAACTCAATGCAACGCGTTATGTATTTATTGTCGATAATTCTAAAGAATGTAAATGCAACGCCTCCTAGCTCCGGAACAGAGTTCTTAGGTGCCTATGTTTCGAAGCAATAGAATTCAAACCCTTTATGAAGCGCGATATCGCACATCATTTCTATGTCTCACGATAGGATGTAATATTCAGTGCAACGCGTTATGTATGTCTCGTCTACACCTCTAGAGAATGTAAATGTCGCCCTTCCTTGCTACGCAACAGGGATACTAGATGTCTACATATCGAAGCAATAGTGTTCTAACTCTTCATAAAACGCCATGTCGCATCTCATTTCTATGTCTCATCATAAGATGTAATATTCAATGCAATGCGTTATGTGTACCTCGTCTGCACTTCAAAAGAATGTAAATGCGACTCTACCTTGCAACGGAATAGTGCTTCCAGGTGTCTACGAATCGAAGCAGTACAGTTCCAATTCTTCATAAAACGCGATTTCGTATCTCAAATCTATGGTTCACGTTATGATGTAATTCAATGCAACGCGTTATGTATTTTTCGTCATTACTTCAAGAGAATGTAAATTCCACGCTTCCTAGCGACGGAATAGCGTTACTAGATGTCAAGTAATCGAAGCAATAGAGTTATAATGCTTGGTAAAACGCGATATCGCACCTAGATGTCCACGTATCGAAGCAATAGAAATATTTACGAAATTACTTAAAACGTCTTAATCTCAAAAATAGCCTTTTCATCACAAACGTGTAATAAATAAAGTCTTCGAAGGCCCCACGTTTTATTTGTTCCATCGGTCGGAACATGTTCTCCCCGTTGAGAGACCGTGACGATCAATCTAAATCGGTTTGATCTGAATATCGCCTCGACGTCGATGGTTCACGCTATCGTCTGGGATGTGGGCAGCTCCGCTAACTGCTTGACGTTGCGATTGTAGACCCCCTGGCTGGTCCGTACGGTGACCGTTCGGGTGATCTTGTCTGGACCTGGGTGCACCTCTTCGACTCGACCGCAGTGCCACTGCAAAGGCAGGACGTAGTCATCCCTTAAGACTACGAGGGATCTTTTCTTGATCTCGTGGTAGCCCTTGGTCCATTTTTTTCGCTCGTTCAGATGGTGGATATACTCCTTGTGCCACCTGGTTCAAAATTCCTGCTGGACGTTCTGGATGTGTTGCTAGTGTGACAATCAGTTACGAGGAGTATCGCTGAAATCAGTCTCGGGCAAACTACGTGCCGATCAGGAAGTGGGTCGGAGTTAGGGACCATTAGGATCGGATGATAATGGAGTAAGCGGGCGGGAGTTTAGGATCACTTCGATTTCGATCGCGAACGTATTGAACTATTCGAATGTAACCCGTATCTTCCCCGACGACTCGTTTGACGTGGTGTTTAAACGATTTCACAGCTGCCTCCCAAAGGCCGCCGAAATTGGGAGAAGGAGCTGGCATGAAATGCCATGATATTCCCTTGCCCGTGAGGAAGTGTCTTACCTTATCGTCCGTTTGCAGTTTTTGGTACAGTGCGCTTAATTCGTTATTCACTCCAACGAAATTTTGTCCCGTTGTCGGAATAAATGTTCCGACAGATGCCCCTACGACCGATGAAGCGTTTCAATGCCGCGATGAACGCTTCGGTAGTCATGTCACCGACGATCTCAAGATAGACCGCTCTCGTTGCAAAGCACACAAACACTGCTACTATATAAAAAGGACCGCAATAATCTGTTCCGCAATTATAAAAGGATCGGCATTCGGATTCGCGTGACGCAGGTAGAGTGCCCATTACGTATTTCACGGCCGGTGGTTTTACGCGGAAGCACCAGATGTACTTCTTACCATCAATGGGCCAATACCTCTGCCTTAGTGTCGCCAGCGTGGTATTGATACCCGAATGATGTCCCTCTAAATGCGTGTGACGAATGATCAGATCGGTGATGTGATGCGATCTTGGAAGCAGGATCGGATGTTTCTGTCCGCAGGGAATGTTTGCGTTTTGTAGTCGACCGCCTACCTGTAGAATTCCCGTTTCGTCTAAGAATGGCTGCAGCGAGAGCCGGTTACTGTTTGGATGCAGCTCTGTACCGTTCTTCAAATTTCGGATCTCTTTTTCGAACGCGAAGGCTTTCACGAGCCTCAAGATCCGATCATTAGCGTCGTGGACCTCTCGTACGGTTAGAGGTCCTGTGTTACAATGATTTTTGCGAAATCGGAGGCAATACGCGACGGTCCACCTTAATTTCGCGATGTCTGAATAGCGGCCGAGAATTTCGTTGCTACGGATGGTCGTTGCCAAGCATGTATGGGATGAATATCGGGTATTTCCAAATCGAGGTTGAACGTAGATTTCGGCCAATCCCTTTTATCGTCGGCAAACCACGATGGTCCATGACGTCAGATGGAGGGCTTCAAGAATTCCGCCGGTGTTTGTCCTCTCTATATGAGGTCCGCTGGATTGTCGTTTGACCTGACGTGCCGCTATCGGTCCTCGTTTGAATTTCGGCCACTCTATTTGCCACGAATGTTCTTAGCGTGGCTGGTTCGAGTTGCAGCCAATTTAAAACTATCGTGGAATGCGTCCAGAAGTTAATCGAGTCGAATCGGCGTGCATTATTATCTCGGACGTTAGACAATAATGACGTCAGTAGCACCGCACCGCAAAGTTCGAGACGTGCGAGGTTGACAACTTTTACTGGTGCTACCCGAAATTTCGCGCATAATAGTCCCGTTTTAATTCGTCCGCGATTGTCGACTGAAAGTAGATACACGCACGCTCCGTATGCTCGTTCGCTCGCGTCGCAGAACCTGTGTAATTCCACCCTTCGCACCTTCGATTGGCATACGTGTCACTCGAAGAATGTTTCGTTATATAACTGCATTTCCTTCACGTACGTGGACCATTCTGTATGGAGGATAGTTGGTAGCGATTCGTCCCAGGCCAATTGCAGTTTCCAAAGGTGTTGCATAAATATTTTTGCCGTTATTATTACTGGCGCCAGTAAACCTAACGGGTCGAATATTTTTGTCATGGTGGATAAGATCGTGCGTTTGGTGATCCTCGTATCGATGTTTGGATCCACGGAATAGATGATTCGGTCGTTCTACGCGTGCCACGAAACGCCAAGAGCTTTCATTGTGGCGTCTCCAAAATACTTTGGGTGAATTTCGCCTTCCGGAAGTCCTACTAAAAGTTTCAGTTCGTTCGAGACCCATTGCTGAATGTGGAGGTTGCCGCCGTTAAGTAGCTTTATTACCTGGTCCCGTAGTTGTCTAGCGTCTTCGTAATTATCTGTGCCAGTTAGGAGATCGTCGACGTATAGATCTCGCTGGAGCACGGTCGATGCGAAAGGAGCATTCACCTTTTCGTCGTCCGCTAGCTGATGAATATACCTGATGACGAGGAAAGGCGCTGAAGATAGTCCGAACGCGATCGTGTTCAGCTCGTACGTTTTCACCTTTCCCTTGTTATCTCGTCACAATATCGGCTGGTATCGGCGGTCTTCCGGTCTTACGAGGAACTGCCGATACATCTTCTCGATATGACTCCGGTTAAGACATAGGTGTGTTGACGGAACCTTATGAGAAAAGCGAATATGTCGTCCTGTATCGTTGGTCCTGCCAAAAGCGTATCGTTCAATGTCAGTCTACTGCTCGATCTTGCAGATCCATCGAAGACGACGCGAACCTTCGTTGTTGAGCTGGACAGTTTGATGACGGCGTAGTGGATGAGGTAGAAGCCATCCGAATCGCGTGGCCCTACCTGGCTCATGTGTCCCATCTCGAGATATTCCTCGGTGACGGTGGAGTATTCTCGTTTCAGCTCTAGATCTTTCATGAATTTTCGTTCGAGCGAAAGAAGAAGGTTGAGGGCGCGCGACCGAGTTTCGCCTAACTGCATCTTCTTTTCACTGAACGGCAGTGCGACAATGTAACGACCGGTTCGTGTCTGTTTAACGTGGTCGTGAAAATACTGCTCGCATTCCTGCTTCGCGGAAAATAGCTGTCGTACGTGTGGACCCTCTACTAGCACCCAGAATTTTTGAAGTTCGAAATTCAGGGTTGTAACGAACGTTTGATGTCTCCTCCACGACGCCGATGTAGATACGCTCCTCCCGGTGATCCGTCCAAATTGGGTCTTTTGGAGGATTAATTCAGAATCGTTGCGAGGAGAAAGCTTGTACTGGCCGATGATAAGGGATGATAAAGCGGGGCCGGTGCCGATTAACATATCCACATTTGCCGGTCGATGAAATTGTGAATCTCCTAGTTTTACGTTTGCTGGAGTCGGAATTCACATTCTGTTGTTGGTTGCAAACAAGTCGTCCTCTGGTTCTGCAGCGTATACAATTCAATACAATGTAAATGCCACACTTGCTACGGAACAGGGTTTCTAGATGTCTACATATCGGAGCAATGGAGCAATTCTAATGCTTCATAGAAAGCAATATGGCTTATCAATTCTATGTCTCATGATAAGATGTAATCTTCAATGCAACGCGTTTTGTATATCTCGTCAACACTTCAAAAGAATATAAATCCCACACTTCCATGCTACGTAAAGCGTTTCTAGATGTATACGTTTCGAAGCAACAGAGATCTAATGCTTCATTTAACGCGATATCGCATCTCATTTCTATGCTTCAGGATAAGATATAATATAAATTGCGAAGTGTCATGTATACCTCGTATTCACTTCAACGGAATGTAAATGCGACACTTCCTTTCTAGGAAATAGCGTTTGCAGATGTCTATGTATCGTAGCAATAGAGTTCTAATGCTTCTTAAAACTGGATATCGCGTCTCATTACTATGTTTCATAAGAAAACATAATATTCATTGCGACGTGTCATGTATTCCTCGTCTACACTTCAAATGGATGTAAATGCGACACTTCCTTGCTAGGAAATAGCGTTTGCAGATGTCTACTTATCGAAGCAATAGAGTTCTAATGCTTCTTAAAATGCGGCATTGCATCTCATTTCTATGTTTCGTGATAAGATATAATATTCAATATGCAGTGTTATGTATTCGTCGTCTACACATTAAAGGAATGTAAATGCGACACTTCCTTGCTAGGATATAGCGTTTCTAGATGTCTACGTATTGAAGCTGTGTACATCTAATTCTACATAAAACGCGAAGTTGCATCTCATTTTTATGTCTCATGATAATATGTAATGTCACGTCTCGGATCGCGGATAACTAACCGCTAGCCGGAGAGATACGCAGCCAAAAGCGGTTCGGATCGCACAGTTGCGTCAAAGTCCGGACACATTTTGCTCGCAAAACACGGATCGAAAAGGCGCGGACAAAGTTAAGATAACGTTGACTTACCTTTGGTGTCTTGATAGCTACTAATATTCAATATCCTTGCTGCAAGTATCGTCGTCGGTCCGGATCGTCCTCGAGTATGGTTCCTGCGTACGGGCTGTTGTGCGGAATCATCAGCGGGATGAGTACCGTGGTAGCCTACTCTCCAGTGCGGATCGGCGATGGATACGGCGGTGCGGGACGGCTGTTCGGCCGGTATGTAGCGAAAGAAGAGACGGTGCAGTGATATATGCACGTGTCGACGGTTGCACAAATGTATTTGCGCACCTGTGATCGTAAGAAGTTTATCCCTCCCTTGCGGTGAGTTCGTTTGGATGTACCGGAACGGCGCATTCGAGTCGGATGCCAAACGTCCAGATACGTGTACACTAAGCGGTGGTCCGCTCTAGATTACCGCTCCAGGAATATGGAAAATCGTGCGTCTTTGCTCTAGTCTCGATGTGGGTCGATGCAGCTAAGCGGTGGTCCGTTCTAACTGGTCGATTACCGAGTTTGACTAAAGGTTAGAGCGAGTGAATGATCTCCAAGACGCGTGGACTCGTGGAAGACTTCGTAATAGAGAATTTATAATAATAGTAAAACAAGAAATGGTTGGAATAATGAGAATTGTAAGTACTGGTAAAATAAAGTATTTTCAAAATAAGACTACGTTTACACTGTTACTTCCCTATGCAAAAGTTGAATAAGTACTAGGATTCGATAATTTTAGAATATATTTAGAATGATAATTAGAAACTTGAGTTAGTATAGTCGAAATCGGCCTGAATTACAGTTTAGGGTTCAGAGAGGTCCGCTCGCTTGGAGCGGATGACTTGAACTTGGTTTGAATTAGAAGTGAGAGCGGTCCGCACGCTTCGAGCGGATGACTCGAACTGCACTTTCAGCTGGCCGACCCGCGACCTCCTCGGATCGCGTGCCGCGCGAGTCACGGGGCGCCAGAGTGGGGCGAACACTCGTCCTACGAAGTGGGATGTACGGTCGTGCTAGGGCGCGCGCGTTCAGCGTGAGCCACAAGCGTCTGGCGCTCGCTCGGGCGCTTTGCTTATTTCCTATACTGGTTACATACGCTCTTAAAATTAGGATTATACATGAGATGGCTTATGATAGCTTGTGCGTGTTGTGTCATGCATGTACCTCGAGTGTAGTGTGCTCAAATTCTAGGATTTGCTTAATTTTAATTATAGAAGTATGTAAAGTATGGATACGGGTGCGTAACGACGGGCGACACTTCATATTAAGTGGAATGGTCCTCGTACGGAGGCTGTGACACGCTTGGGCTCCAGCTGTCTGACAGGTACGCGTCGTGACGCGATCGAGTGGTCCAAATCCCTGGTGCGAGGGTGGTTGCGTTAGATTTGCCATCGGTCTGTACTACCGTGTGTCGGTATGCTCGTCTCTGCAATGGCGGCCGGCGGTGTGTGCGGCTCTACTGGGAGGTGTAGAAGGTTCCGAAATGTTCGGCGAACGTCACAGTAATATCAATGCAACGCGTTATGTATATCTTGCCAATAAGGGTTCCAGAACCTGGGTGTCCAGGAAGTACCCATCCCCACCTCCTCGTGGTGGAACCTGGGCGCCAGGGTTGCCCGGAGGCTAACGGGGCTCTGGGGCTATCAAATTAAACTGGGACTCGGAGGTTTGGTGCATTATCGATTTGCCCAAGCTAGTCCGAGACACTTTCGTAGGGCAAAATTGAATAAGACTGAGGCTGGCAGTCTGAATCATTTATAAATTTGGCCAAACTGATCCATCCTAATTCAAAAAGGGTCAGAGTGAACGTGTTCGCGTACACGTAGTGAGTCCGCCTCCCCGAGGTTCCCCGTAGGTACTCCGGCGGTTAGTATTCGTCCTCTCTGACGGAGTAGCTGAAAGGCTCACCCGCTGGGAAAGGAGCTGCGGCACATCTGGATTTTCCCATCGCCCCTTTCAGTGAGGTGGGAGTAACTGGTTGGTAGATTGTAGATTCCGTCTGGCTATACCCGCTTGGGTCAGGAACCATACCCGATCACCATCCCGGTGTAGGGCAGACAAAAAATATCTTACCAATACGGGGTTCTAAAACCTGGGTGTCCATGAAGTACCCATCCCCACTTCCTCGTGACGGAACCTGGCCGTCGGGCTTACCCGGCGGCTAACGGATCACTGGGGTTATTGAATAATTCTGCGACTCGGGGGTTTGGTGCATTATTAATATGCCCAAACTAGTCTGGGCCACATTCATAAAGTAAAATTGAACAAGACTGAGGCTGGAAGGCTGGATCATCAATAAATTTGGCCAAACTGATTCATATTAAATCAAAAAGGGTCAGAGTGAGGGCGATCGCGTACACGTAGTGAGGTCGCCTAACCGAGGTTCCCATGGGGGCACTCCGCCTGTTGGGATTCGTCCCCTCTGGCGGACTAGCTGAAGGACTCACGCACGGGGAACGCGCCGCGGCACATCTGGATTTTCCAATCGCAGGTTTCAGTGAGCTGTGTGTAACTGGGCGGTTGATGGTAGATTCCGTTTGCTTATACCCGTCCGGATGAGGAAGCACGCCCGATAACCGTCCTGGTGCAGGGCAGACAAAATCTTCTCAATACATCAAAAGCATGTAAAGCCCACAGTTCTTTGTAGTAGAATAGCGATTTAGATGCCTAGGTTTCGAAGTAATAGAGTTCCAATGCTTCTTAAAACGCGATACCAAGTCTCACGTCTATGTTTCATGATAAGATATAATATTCATTGCGAACTGTCATATATACCTCGTATTCACCTCAAAAGAATGTAAATGCGACACTTCCTTGCTAAGGAATAGCGTTTGCAGATGTCTACGTATCGAAGCAATAGAATTCTGATGCTTCTGAAATCGCGATATCGTATCTCATTTCTATGTTTCATGGTAAGATATAAAATTCATTGGGAAGTATTATGTATACCTCGTATTCACTTCAAAAGAATTTAACGCGACACTTCCTTGCCAGGAAATAGCGTTTGCAGATGTCTACGTATCGTAGCATTAGAATTCTAATGCTCCTCTATACGCGATATCGCTACTCATTACTATGTTTCATGATAATATATGATATTCATAGCGAAGTGCCATGTATACCTCGCATACACTTCAAATGAACGTAAATGCGACACTTCTTTGCTAGGACATAGCGTTTGCAGATGTCTACGTATCGAAGCAATAGAGTTGTAATGCTTGTTAATTCGCGATATCGCATCTCGTTCCTATGTTTCATGATAATATTTAATATTCACTGCAAAGTGTCATGTATACCTCGCATACACTTCAAATGAATGTAAATGCGACACTTCCTTGCTAGAAAATAGCGTTTGCAGATGTCTACGTATCGTGGGATTAGAGATCCAATGCTTCTCAAAACGCGATATCGCTTCTCATTTCTATGTTTCATGATAATATATAATATTCATTGCGAAGTGTTATGTATACCTCGCATACACTTCAAATGAATGTAAATGCGGCATTTCCTTGCTAGGAAATAGCGTGTGCAGATGTCTACGTATCGAAGCAATAGAGTTCTAAAGCTTGTTAATTCGCAATATCGCACCTCATTCCTATGTTTCATGATAATATATAATATTCATTGCGATGTGTCATGTATACCTCGCATACACTTCAAATGAATGTAAATGCGACACATCCTTGCTAGGGAAAGCGTTTGCAGATGTCTACGTATCAAAGCAATAGAGTTCTAATGCTTCTTGAATCGTCACATCGCATCTCATTTCTATGTTTCATGATAAGATATAATATTCATTGCTAAGTGTCATGTATTCCTCGTATTCACTTCAAAAGAATGTAAAGGCGACACTTCCTTGCTAGGAAATAGCGTTTGCAGATGTCTACGTATCGAAGTAATAGAGTTCTAAAGCTTGCTAATTCGTGATATCGCATCTCATTTCTATGTTTCATGATAATATATAGTATTCATTGCGAACTGTCATATATACCTCGTATTCACCTCAAAAGAATGTAAATGCGACACTTCCTTGCTAGGGAATAGCGTTTGCAGATGTCTACGTATCGAAGCAAAAGAGTTCTAAAGCTTCTTAAATCGCGATACCGCATCTCATTTCTATGTTTCACGATAAGATATCATATCCATTGTGCAGTGTTATGTATACCTCGTATTCCTTTCAAAGGAATGTAAATGCTACACTTCCTTGCTAGGAAGCAGCGTTTATAGATGTCTAAGTATCGAAGCAAGAGAGTTCTAATGCTTCTCAAATCGCCATATCGCATCTCATTTCTATGTTTCATGATAAGATATAATATTCACTGTGCTGTGCTATGTATACCTCGCATTCACTTCAAAAGAATGTAAATGCGACACTTCCTTGCTAGGAAACAGCGTTTGCAGATGTCTACGTATTGTAGCATAAGTGCTCTAATGCTTCTCAAAACGCGACGTCGTTTCTCATTTCTATGTTTCATGATAGTATTTAATATTCATTGCGTAGTGTCATGTATACCTCGCATACACTTCAAATGAATGTAAATCCGACACTTCCTTGCTAGAAAATAGCGTTTGCAGATGTCTACGTATCGTGGGATTAGAGATCCAATGCTTCTCAAAACGCGATATCGCTTCTCATTTCTATGTTTCATGATAATATATAATATTCATTGCGATTTGTTATGTATACCTCGCATACACTTCAAATGAATGTAAATGCGGCATTTCCTTGCTAGGAAATAGAGTTTGCAGATGTCTACGTATCGAAGCAATAGAGTTATAAAGCTTGTTAATTCGCAATATCGCACCTCATTCCTATGTTTCATGATAATATATAATATTCATTGCGATGTGTCATGTATTCCTCGCATACACTTCAAATGAATGTAAATGCGACACATCCTTGCTAGGAAAAGCGTTTGCAGATGTCTACGTATCAAAGCAATAGAGTTCTAATGCTTCTTGAATCGTCACATCGCATCTCATTTCTATGTTTCATGACAAGATATAATATTCATTGCTAAGTGTCATCTATACCACGTATTCACTTCAAAAGAATGTAAATGCGACACTTCCTTGCTAGAAAATAGCGTTTGCAGATGTCTACGTATCGAAGCAATAGTGTTCTAAAGCTTGCTAATTCGTGATATCGCATCTCATTTCTATGTTTCATGATAATGTATAATATTCGTTGCGAAGTGTCATGTATACCTCGCATACACTTCAAATGAATGTAAATGCGACAGTTCCTTGCTAGGATATAGCGTTTGCAGATATCTACGTATCGAAGCAAAAGAGTTCTAAAACTTCTTAAATCGCGATATCGCATCTCATTTCTATGTTTCATGATAAGATATAATATTCATTGTGCACTGTTATGTATACCTCGTATTCACTTCAAAAGAATGTAAATGCGACACTTCCTTGCTAGGAAATAGCGTTTGCAGATGTCTACGTATCGAGGAAATAGAGTTCTAAACTTGTTAATTCGCGATATCGCATCCCATTTCTATGTTTCATGATAATATATAATATTCATTGCGAAGTGTCATGTATACCTCGCATACACTTCAAATGTATGTAAATGCGGCATTTCCTTGCTAGGAAATAGCGTTTGCAGATGTCTACGTATCGAGGAAATAGGGTTCTAAACTTGTTAATTCGCGATATCGCACCTCATTTATATGTTTCATGATAATATATAATATTCACTGCGAAGTGCCATGTATACCTCGCATACACTTCAAATGAACGTAAATGCGACACTTCTTTGCTAGGAAATAGCGTTTGCAGATGTCTACGTATCGAAGCAATAGAGTTGTAATGCTTGTTATTTCGCGATATCGCATCTCGTTCCTATGTTTCATGATAATATTTAATATTCACTGCAAAGTGTCATGTATACCTCGCATACACTTCAAATGAATGTAAATGCGACACTTCCTTGCTAGAAAATAGCGTTTGCAGATGTCTACGTATCGTGGGATTAGAGATCCAATGCTTCTCAAAACGCGATATCGCTTCTCATTTCTATGTTTCATGATAATATATAATATTCATTGCGAAGTGTTATGTATACCTCGCATACACTTCAGATGAATGTAAATGCGGCATTTCCTTGCTAGGAAATAGCGTTTGCAGATGTCTACGTATCGAAGCAATAGAGTTCTAAAGCTTGTTAATTCGCAATATCGCACCTCATTCCTATGTTTCATGATAATATATAATATTCATTGCGATGTGTCATGTATTCCTCGCATACACTTCAAATGAATGTAAATGCGACACATCCTTGCTAGGAAAAGCGTTTGCAGATGTCTACGTATCAAAGCAATAGAGTTCTAATGCTTCTTGAATCGTCACATCGCATCTCATTTCTATGTTTCATGATAAGATATAATATTCATTGCTAAGTGTCATGTATTCCTCGTATTCACTTCAAAAGAATGTAAAGGCGACACTTCCTTGCTAGGAAATAGCGTTTGCAGATGTCTACGTATCGAAGCAATAGAGTTCTAAAGCTTGCTAATTCGTGATATCGCATCTCATTTCTATGTTTCATGATAATATATAGTATTCGTTGCGAAGTGTCATGTATACCTCGCATACACTTCAAATGATTGTAAATGCGACAGTTCTTTGCTAGGAAATAGCGTTCGCAGATATCTACGTATCGAAGCAAAAGAGTTCTAAAGCTTCTTACATCGCGATATCGCATCTCATTTCTATGTTTCATGATAAGATATAATATTCATTGTGCAGTGTTATGTATACCTCGTATTCACTTCAAAAGAATGTAAATGCGACACTTCCTTGCTAGGAAATAGCGTTTGCAGATGTCTACGTATCGAAGCAATAGAGTTCAAATGCTTCTTAAATCGTCATATTGCATCTCATATCTATTGTTCATGATAAGATATAATATTCATTGCGAAGTGTCATGTATACCTCGTATCCACTCAAAAGAATGTAAATGCGACACTTGCTTCCTAGGAAGTAGCGTTTGCAGATGTCTACGTATCGTAGCAATAGAGTTCTAATGCTTCTTAAATCGCCATATCGCATCTCATTTCTATGTTTCATGTTAAGATACAATAATCATTGTGGAGTGTTATGTATCCCTCGTACTCACTTTAAAAGAATGTATATGCGACACATCCTTGCTAGGAAATAGCGTTTGCAGATGTCTACGTATCGAGGCAATAGAGTTCTAAACTTGTTAATTCGCGATATCGCATCTCATTTCTATGTTTCATGAAAATATATAATATTCATTGCGAAGTGCCATGAGTACCTCGCGTACACTTAAAATGAATGTAAATGCGACACTTCCTTCCTAGGAAATAGCGTTTGCAGATGTCTACGTATCGAGGAAATAGACATCTAATGCTTCATAAATCGCCATATCGCATCACATTTCTGTTTCATGATAAGATATAATATTCATTGCGAAGTGTCATGTATACTTCGTATGCCTTTCAAAGGAATGTAAATGCGACACTCCCTTGCTAGGAAGTAGCGTTTGCAGATGTCTACGTATCGAAGCAATGGAGTTCTAATGCTTCTTACATCGCCATATTACATCTCATTTCTATGTTTCATGATACGATATAATTTTCATCGTGGAGTGTTATGAAAACCTCGTATTCGCTTCAAAAGAATGTAGACGCGACACTTCTTTGCCCGGAAATAGCGTTTGCAGATGTCTACGTATCGTAGCATTAGGGTTCTAATGCTTCTGTAAACGCGATATCGCTACTCATTACTAAGTTTCATGATAATATGTAATAATCATTGTGGAGCGTTATGTATACCTCGTATTCACTTCAAAAGAATGTAAATGCGACTCTTCCTTGCTTGCAAATAGCGTTTGCAAATGTCTACGTATCGAAGCAATGGATTTCTAATGCTTCTTAAATCGCCATATCGCATCTCATATATATGTTTCATGATAATATATAATATTCATTGCGAAGTGTCATGTATACCTCGTATACACTTCAAACGAATGTGAATGCGACAGTTCCTTGCCAGGAAATAGTGTTTGCAGATATCTACGTATCGAAGCGATAGTGTTCTAATGCTTCTTAAATCGCCATATTACATCTCAATTCTACGTTTCATGATAAGATATAATTTTCATTGTGGAGCGTTATGTATACCTCGTATTCACTTCAAAAGAATGTAAACGCGACACTTCCTTGCCAGGAAATAGCGTTTGCAGATTGCCACGGATCGAAGCAATAGTGTTCTAATGCTTCCTAAATCGTTATATCTCATCACATTTCTACGTTTCATGATTAGATATAATATTCATTGCGAAGTGTCATGTATACCTCGTATTCCTTTCAAAAGAATGTAAATGCGACACTTCCTTGCTAGGAAGTAGCGTTTGCAGATGTCTACGTATTGAACCATTAGACATCTATTGCTTCATAAATCGCCATATCGCATCTCATTTCTATGTTTCATGATAAGATATAATATTCATTGTGCAGTGTCATGTATACCTCGTATTCCTTTCAAAAGAATGTAAATGCGACACTTCCTTGCTAGGAAGTAGCGTTTGCAGATGTCTACGTATCAAGGCAATAGACATCCAATGCTTCATAAATCGCCATATCGCATCTCATTTCTATGTTTCATGATAAGATACAATATTCATTGCGAAGTGCGATGTATATCTGGCATACACTTCAATTGAATGTGCATGCGACACTTCCTTGCTAGGAAATAGCGTTTGCAGATGTCTACGTATCGAAGCAATAGAATTCTAATGCTTCTTAAATCGTCATATCGCATCTCATTTCTATGTTTCATGATAAGATATAATATTCATTGCGAAGTGTCATGTATGCCTCGTATTCCTTTCAAAAGAATGTAAATGCGACACTTCCTTGTTAGGAAAAAGCGTTTGCAGATGTCTACGTACCGTAGCAATAGAGTTCTAATGCTTCTCAAAACGCGATATCGCTACTCATTACTATGTTTCATGATAATATATAATATTCATGGCGAAGTGTCATGTATACCTCGCATACACTTCAATTGAATGTGCATGCGACACTTCCTTGCTAGGAAGTAGCGTTTGCAGATGTCTACGTATCGAAGCAATGGAGTTCTAATGCTTCTTAAATCGCCATATTACATCACATTTCTATGTTTCATGATACGATATAATTTTCATCGTGGAGTGTTATGAAAACCTCGTATTCACTTCAAAAGAATGTAGACGCGACACTTCCTTGCCCGGAAATAGTGTTTGCAGATGTCTATGTATCGTAGCATTAGAATTCTCATGCTTTTTAAGACGGGATATCGTATCCCATATCTATGTTTCATGATAAGATATAATATACATTGCGAAGTGCTATGTATACCTCGTATTCGCTCCGAAATAATGTAAATGCGACACTTCCATGCTAGGAATTAACGTTTGCAGATGACTACGTATCGAAGCAATAGAGTTCTAATGCTTCTTAAAACGCGATATCGCATCTCACTTCTGCGTTTCACGATAAGACATAACATACATTGCGAAGTGTCATGTACCTTCGTCTACACATCAAAAGAATGTAAATGCAACACTTCCTTGCTGGGAAATACCGCTTGCAGATGGCTACGTATCGAAGCAATAGAGTTCTCATGCTTCTTAAAACGGGATATCGCATCTCATATCTATGTTTCATGATAAGATGTATTATTCATTGTACAATGTTATGTATACCTCGCATTCACTTCAAAAGAATGTAAATGCGACGCTTCCTTGCTAGGAAATCGCGTTTGCAGATGTCTACGTATCGTAGCAATAGAGTTATAATGTTATATTCGTAGTCATTTCTATGTTTCATGATAAGATATAATATGCATTGTGGAGTGATATGTATACCTCGTATTCACTTTAAAAGAATGTAAATGCGACACCTCCTTGCTTGGAAATAGCGCTTGCAGATGTCTTCGTATCGTAGCAATAGATATCTAATGCTTCTCAATACGCGATATCGCATCTCATTTCTATGTTTCATGGTAAGATATAATCTTCATTGCGAAGTGTCATGTATACCTCGTCTACACTTCAAAAGAATGTAAATGCCACACATCCTGGCTAAGAAATAGCGTTTCCGAATGTCTCCCTATCGAAGCAATAAAGTTCTAATGCTTCTTAGAACGCGATATCGCATCTCATTTGTATTTTTCATGATAAGATATAATATTCATTGCGAAGTGTCATGTATTCTCGTCTACACGTCAAAAAAATGTAAATGCAACACTTCCTTGCTAGGGAATAGCGTTTCCAGATGTCTACGTAGCGAAGCAATAGAGTTCTAATGGGGGAGGGGTAGAGGTACTTCTCACACCCGAGAACCATCCTGTTTGTCTCCATGGACTATGGCAGCAGTCTTATCGTTGCAGAGCTCTCGATCCTATCCTTCGGGCTTCAGGGTCTCTTCTTGCTCACTTCCCGACTCCTCCACCATCGAGCCCGTCAAGCTACCTCGGCGCACAGCCCTTCCGCGAACCTGCGGTCTTATTATCCGCCGAAGAGGCGTCTTATGGGTCGCTTCTTCCATCAGCTCGCCAGTCTAATCCGTTGAACGGTGAGAGAGAAACGAACGGGGGGGGGGGAGGTTCTACCATCCTGTATTTCACGCTCCTCTCAAATACAGCTATCGCGATGGTCCGTGTCGCGCTTCTCGCATGGGTTGTGATCTGCGAGCTAGTCTAACCGAAGCAGGGGGGGGGGGGGGTGAGCGAGCCTTGTGACTTCACCACGTCACAGTACATACAAATTTGCGATTAAGTAGCTATGTGTTCGAATTCAATTCCGAATAATGCACTAAAAAGCATCCCAAATAACAAACGGCAAGATGGTAGCGACACCATGCCGGCACTATATTGCCACTTCCGAGGAGTGTCAACTGATTCGTAGTCATCTGTGACCGGATTCGTTGACTAAAATGCCAGAACGTGTTACCAGCACGTTCTAGACAAGCGAATCGCGCAGAACCAGCACCATGGTGACACGCGTATCATCGCTCCATTCATGAATCTCCTCAGCAATGACGCAGGATCACATTTGGCAATGGGGAACCTGTGCTTTCATACAAATTAGAACCGTTAGATGTCAGTAGATGTTCAGCATATGAGTATTGATAGACATTTTGATGGTCGTTTTCCTATATTTATAGTTATTGAGCGAGTCGTATATATTTCTTTCAATCCATCATGGACTAAAAATAGTATTTATAAGAAAAATATTACTTATAAAATAAAAATTCATGCTGTTGCATCCCTAACTTCGCCTTGTGTAATTTTTGAAATAACATGCTGTCATCGTATTTAATGTAACCCTCAATTGCATGAATTTGTAACAATAAATTGAAGAAAATATATATAAAATAAGTGTATATATTTTTATGACAAAGTAATTATCGACTTTATGGAAAAAATCGCCCTATCGAGCTAGTTTATAGAAAATAATAAAATCGAATTCTTATATCTTTGTGTTGTGCCGGTGTATCTATATTGGAATCAAAATAAATAAATTGCACAGTTTAGTCATTATTCATATTTGCTTATAATTTTTATGGAAACAGCTTCCCCATTAGTAAATGTCAGACTATGCCACAACCAACCGTGTAGCTATGGTGAGCTGATAGTGTCATTGTCACGGCCGTGTAGCCCGTGTGCTATATCTCGGTGCTTTAATAGTGCCGTGATACGAATGCCGCCCCAGTACTAACAGTATGCCATTTCGAAAGCTGAGTAGGAGCACTTTGTTAGCACAGTTCTGACACGGAGTTCGTTCCATCCGTTGTCATTGGCGTGCCAATCGCTGGCTGTTTGGGATATTGTAGTGCATGAGGCAGACTTGTTCCTTATCATCGTAAAGGAGATGGATTTTCACTCCCCCCTTTTTGAATTTTTTAAATTATTGTTTGGAATTTTTGCCGTTTCTGTATCTATATGACCGCATTGTGAATTCAACTTCTTTTGAAGTGCACACGTGGTATACGCAACACTTTGCAATGAATATTATATCTTACCATGAAACATAGAACTGCGATCCGATATCGCGTTTTAAGAAGCATTAGAACTCCATTGCTTCCATATGTAGACATCTGGAAACGCATTTCCTACCAAGGAAGTGTGGCATTTACATTCTTTTGAAGTGTAGACGATGTACACATGACACTTCGCAATGAATAATATATCTTATCATGAAACATAGGAGTGCGATGCGATTTCGCGTTTTACGAGGCATTAGAACTCCATTGCATCGATACGTAGACATCTAGAAACGCATTTCTTAGCTAGGAAGTGTGGCATTTACTTTCTTTTGCAGTGCAGGCGAGGTATACATAACACTTCGCAATGAATATTATATCATATTATGAAACATAGAATTGAGATCCGATATCGCGTTTTAGAAAGAATTAAAACTCTACTGCTCCGATACGTAGGCATCTGGAAACGCTATTTCCTAGCAAGGAAGTGTGACATTTACATTCATTTGAAGTGTAGACGAGGAATACATAACTCTTCGCAAATCATATTATATCTTACCATGAAACATAGAATTGATATCGATATCGCGTTTTAAGAATCATAAGAACTCCATTGCTACGATACGTAGACATCTGCAAACGCTATTTCCTTGCAAGGAAGTGTCGCATTTACATTCATTTGAAGTGTAGACGAGGAATACATAACACTTCGCAAATCATATTATATCTTACCATGAAACATAGAAATGAGATGCGATATCGCGTTTTAAGAAGCATTAGAACTCTATCGCTACGATACCGAGACTTCTGCAGACGCTATTTCCTAGCAAGGAAGTGTCGCATTTACATTCCTTTGAAGTGTAAACGAGGAATACATAACACTTCGCATATCATATTATATCTTACCATGAAACATTGAAATGAGATGCGATATCGCGTTTTAAGAATCATAAAAACTCTATTGCTACGATACGTAGACATCTGCAAACGCTATTTCCTTGCAAGGAAGTGTCGCATCTACATTCATTTGAATCGTAGACGAGGAATGCATAACACTTCGCAATGAATATTATATCTTATCATGAAACATAGATATGAGATGCAATATCTCGTTTTAAGAAGCATTTGAACTATTTTGCTACGATACCTAGACATCTGCAGACGCTATTTCCTAGCAAGGAAGTGTCGCATTTTCATTCATTTGAAGTGTAGACGAGGAATACATGACACTTCGCAAATCATATTATATCTTACCATGAAACATAGAAATTAGATGCGATATCGCGTTTTAAGAAGCATTAGAAATCTATTGCTACGATACGTAAACATCTGCAAACGCTATTTCTTTGCAAGGAAGCGTTGCATTTACATTCATTTGAAGTGTAGACGAGGAATACATAACACTTCACAAATCATATTATATCTTACCATGAAACATAGAAATGAGATGCGATATTGCGTTTTAAGAAGCATTAGAAATCTCTTTCTACGATACGTAGACATCTGCAAACGCTATTTCTTTGCAAGGAAGTGTCGCACCTACATTCATTTGAAGTGTAGGCGAGGAATCCACAACACTTCGCAAATCATATTATATCTTACCATGAAATATAGAATTGAGATCGATACCGCGTTTTATGAATTATAACAACTCCATTGCTACGATACGTAGACATCTGCAAACGCTATTTCCTTGCAAGGAAGTGTCGCATTTACTTTCATTTGATGTGTAGACGAGGAATACATAACACTTCGCAAATCATATTATATCTTACCATGAACCATAGAAATGAGTTGCGATATCGCGTTTTAAGAATCATAAGAACTCTATTGCTACGATACGTAGACATCTGCAAACGCTATTTCCTTGCAGGGAAGTGTCGCATTTACATTCATTTGAAGTGTAGACGAGGAATACAAAACACTTCGCAAATCATATTATATCTTACCATGAAACAAAGAAATGAGATGCGATATCGCGTTTTAAGAATCATAAGAACTCTATTGCTATGATACGTAGACATCTGCAAACGCTATTTCCTTGCAAGGAAGTGTCGCATTTACATTCATTTGAATCGTATACGAGGAATGCATAACACTTCGCAATGAATATTATATCTTATCATGAAACATAGATATGAGATGCTATATCTCGCTTTAAGAAGCATTTGAACTCTATTGCTACGATACCTAGACATCTGCAGACGCTATTTCCTAGCAAGGAAGTGTCGCAATTACATTCATTTGAAGTGTAGACGAGGAATACATGACACTTCGCAAACCATATTATATCTTACCATGAAACATAGAAATGAGGTGCGATATCGCGTTTTAAGAAGCATTAGAAATCTATTGCTACGATACGTAGACATCTGCAAACGCTATTTCCTAGGGAGGAAGTGTCGCATTCACAATCATTTGAGGTGTAGACGAGGAATACATAACACTTCGCAAATCATATTATATCTTACCATGAAACATAGAAATGAGATGCGATATCGCGTTTTAAGAAACATAAGAACCCTATTGCTACGATACGTAGACATCTGCAACCGCTATTTCCTTGCAAGGAAGTGTCGCATTTACATTCATTTGAATCGTATACGAGGAATGCATAACACTTCGCAATGAATATTATATCTTATCATGAAACATAGATATGAGATGCTATATCTCGCTTTAAGAAGCATTTGAACACTATTGCTACGATACCTAGACATCTGCAGACGGTATTTCCTAGCAAGGAAGTGTCGCAATTACATTCATTTGAAGTGTAGACGAGGAATACATGACACTTCGCAAATCATATTATATCTTACCATGAAACAAAGAAATGAGGTGCGATATCGCGTTTTAAGAAGCATTAGAAATCTATTGCTACGATGCGTAGACATCTGCAAACGCTATTTCCTTGCAAGGAAGTGTCGCATTTACATTCATTTGAAGTGTAGACGAGGAATACATAACACTTCGCAAATCATATTATATCTTACCATGAAACATAGAAATGAGATGCGATATCGCGTTTTAAGAAGCATTAGAACCCAATTGCTGCGATAGGTAGACATCTGCAAACGCTATTTCCTTGCAAGGTAGTGTCGCATTTACATTCATTTGAAGTGTAGACGAGGAATACATGACACTTCGCAAATCATATTATATCATACCATGAAACATAGAAATGAGATGCGGTATTGCTTTTTGAGAATCATAAGAACTCTATTGCTACGATACCTAGACATCTGCAGACGCTATTTCCTAGTAAGGAGGTGTCGCATTTACATTAATTTGAAGTGCAGACGAGGAATACATAACACTTCGCAAATCAAATTATATCTTACCATGAAACATTGAAATGAGATGCGATATCGCGTTTTAAGAAGCATTAGAACACTATCACTACGATACCTAGACATCTGCAGACGCTATTTCCTAGCAAGGAAGTGTCGCATTTACATTCATTTGAAGTGTAGACGAGGAATACATAACACTTCGCAAATCATATTATATCTTACCATGAAACATAGAAATGAGATGCGATATCGCGATTTAAGAAGCATTAGAACCCTATTGCTACGATAGGTAGACATCTGCAAACGCTATTTCCTTGCAAGGAAGTGTCGCATTTACATTCATTTGAAATGTAGACGAGGAATACATGACACTTCGCAAATCATATTATATCTTATCATGAAACATAGATATGAGATGCAATATCTCGTTTTAAGAAGCATTTGAACTCTATTGCTACGATACCTAGACATCTGCAGACGCTATTTCCTAGCAAAGAAGTGTCGCATTTACATTCATTTGAAGTGTAGACGAGGAAAACATGACACTTCGCAAATCATATTATATCTTACCATGAAACATAGAAATGAGATGCGGTATTGCGTTTTAAGAATCATAAGAACTCTATTGCTACGATACCTAGACATCTGCAAACGCTATTTCCTTGCAAGGAAGTGTCGCATTTACATCCATTTGAATCGTATACGAGGAATGCATAACACTTCGCAATGAATATTATATCTTATCATGAAACATAACTATGAGATGCAATATCTCGTTTTAAGAAGCATTTGAACTCTATTGCTACGATACCTAGACATCTGCAGACGCTATTTCCTAGCAAAGAAGTGTCGCATTTACATTCATTTGAAGTGTAGACGAGGAATACATGACACTTCGCAAATCATATTATATCTTACCATGAAACATTGAAATGAGATGCGGTATTGCGTTTTAAGAATCATAAGAACTCTATTGCTACGATACCTAGACATCTGCAAACGCTATTTCCTTGCAAGGAAGTGTCGCATTTACATTCATTTGAATCGTATACGAGGAATGCATAACACTTCGCAATGAATATTATATCTTATCATGAAACATAGATATGAGATGCAATATCTCGTTTTAAGAAGCATTTGAACTCTATTGCTACGATACCTAGACATCTGCAGACGCTATTTCCTAGCAAAGAAGTGACGCATTTACATTCATTTGAAGTGTAGACGTGGAATACATGACACTTCGCAAATCATATTATATCTTACCATGAAACATAGAAATGAGATGCGGTATTGCGTTTTAAGAATCATAAGAACTCTATTGCTACGATGCGTAGACATCTGCAAACGCTATTTCCTTGCAAGGAAGTGTCGCAGTTACATTCATTTGAATCGTATACGAGGAATGCATAACACTTCGCAATGAATATTATATCTTATCATGAAACATAGATATGAGATGCAATATCTCGTTTTAAGAAGCATTTGAACTCTATTGCTACGATACCTAGGCATCTGCAGACGCTATTTCCTAGCAAAGAAGTGTCGCATTTACATTCATTTGAAGTGTAGACGAGGAATACATGACACTTCGCAATGAATATTATATCTTATCATGAAACATAGATATGAGATGCTATATCTCGCTTTAAGAAGCATTTGAACACTATTGCTACGATACCTAGACATCTGCAGACGCTATTTCCTAGCAAGGAAGTGTCGCAATTACATTCATTTGAAGTGTAGACGAGGAATACATGACACTTCGCAAATCATATTATATCTTACCATGAAACATAGAAATGAGGTGCGATATCGCGTTTTGAGAAGCATTAGAAATCTATTGCTACGATACGTAGACATCTGCAAACGCTATTTCTTTGCAACGAAGTGTCGCATTTACATTCATTTGAAGTGTAGACGAGGAATACATAACACTTCGCAAATCATATTATATCTTACCATGAAGCATAGAAATGAGATGCGGTATTGCGTTTTAAGAATCATAAGAACTCTATTGCTACGATACCTAGACATCTGCAAACGCTATTTCTTTGCAAGGAAGTGTCGCATTTACATTCATTTGAAGTGTAGACGAGGAATACATAACACTTCGCAAATCATATTATATCCTACCATGAAACATAGAAATGAGATGCGATATCGCGTTTTAAGAATCATAAGAACTCTATTGCTATGATACGTAGACATCTGCAAACGCTATTTCCTTGCAAGGAAGTGTCGCATTTACATTCATTTGAATCGTATACGAGGAATGCATAACACTTCGCAATGAATATTATATCTTATCATGAAACATAGATATGAGATGCTATATCTCGCTTTAAGAAGCATTTGAACACTATTGCTACGATACCTAGACATCTGCAGACGCTATTTCCTAGCAAGGAAGTGTCGCAATTACATTCATTTGAAGTGTAGACGAGGAATACATGACACTTCGCAAATCATATTATATCTTACCATGAAACATAGAAATGAGGTGCGATATCGCGTTTTTAGAAGCATTAGAAATCTATTGCTACGATACGTAGACATCTGCAAACGCTATTTCTTTGCAACGAAGTGTCGCATTTACATTCATTTGAAGTGTAGACGAGGAATACATAACACTTCGCAAATCATATTATATCTTACCATGAAACATAGAAATGAGATGCGGTATTGCGTTTTAAGAATCATAAGAACTCTATTGCTACGATACCTAGACATCTGCAAACGCTATTTCCTAGCGAGGAAGTGTCGCATTCACAATCATTTGAGGTGTAGACGAGGAATACATAACACTTCGCAAATCACATTATATCTTACCATGAAACATAGAAATGAGATGCGATATCGCGTTTTAAGAAACATAAGAACCCTATTGCTACGATACGTAGACATCTGCAACCGCTATTTCCTTGCAAGGAAGTGTCGCATTTACATTCATTTGAATCGTATACGAGGAATGCATAACACTTCCTAATGAATATTATATCTTATCATGAAACATAGATATGAGATGCAATATCTCGTTTTAAGAAGCATTTGAACTCTATTGCTACGATACCTAGACATCTGCAGACGCTATTTCCTAGCAAAGAAGTGACGCATTTACATTCATTTGAAGTGTAGACGTGGAATACATGACACTTCGCAAATCATATTATATCTTACCATGAAACATAGAAATGAGATGCGGTATTGCGTTTTAAGAACCATAAGAACTCTATTGCTACGATGCGTAGACATCTGCAAACGCTATTTCCTTGCAAGGAAGTGTCGCATTTACATTCATTTGAATCGTATACGAGGAATGCATAACACTTCGCAAATCATATTATATCTTACCATGAAACATAGAAATGAGATGCGATATCGCGTTTTAAGAAACATAAGAACCCTATTGCTACGATACGTAGACATCTGCAACCGCTATTTCCTTGCAAGGAAGTGTCGCATTTACATTCATTTGAATCGTATACGAGGAATGCATAACACTTCCTAATGAATATTATATCTTATCATGAAACATAGATATGAGATCCAATATCTCGTTTTAAGAAGCATTTGAACTCTATTGCTACGATACCTAGACATCTGCAGACGCTATTTCCTAGCAAAGGAGTGACGCATTTACATTCATTTGAAGTGTAGACGTGGAATACATGACACTTCGCAAATCATATTATATCTTACCATGAAACATAGAAATGAGATGCGGTATTGCGTTTTAAGAATCATAAGAACTCTATTGCTACGATGCGTAGACATCTGCAAACGCTATTTCCTTGCAAGGAAGTGTCGCATTTACATTCATTTGAATCGTATACGAGGAATGCATAACACTTCGCAAATCATATTATATCTTACCATGAAACATAGAAATGAGATGCGATATCGCGTTTTAAGAAACATAAGAACCCTATTGCTACGATACGTAGACATCTGCAACCGCTATTTCCTTGCAAGGAAGTGTCGCATTTACATTCATTTGAATCGTATACGAGGAATGCATAACACTTCGCAATGAATATTATATCTTATCATGAAACATAGATATGAGATGCAATATCTCGTTTTAAGAAGCATTTGAACTCTATTGCTACGATACCTAGACATCTGCAGACGCTATTTCCTAGCAAAGAAGTGTCGCATTTACATTCATTTGAAGTGTAGACGAGGAATACATGACACTTCGCAAATCATATTATATCTTACCATGAAACATTGAAATGAGATGCGGTATTGCGTTTTAAGAATCATAAGAACTCTATTGCTACGATACCTAGACATCTGCAAACGCTATTTCCTTGCAAGGAAGTGTCGCATTTACATTCATTTGAATCGTATACGAGGAATGCATAACACTTCCTAATGAATATTATATCTTATCATGAAACATAGATATGAGATGCTATATCTCGCTTTAAGAAGCATTTGAACACTATTGCTACGATACCTAGACATCTGCAGACGCTATTTCCTAGCAAGGAAGTGTCGCAATTACATTCATTTGAAGTGTAGACGAGGAATACATGACACTTCGCAAATCATATTATATCTTACCATGAAACATAGAAATGAGGTGCGAAATCGCGTTTTAAGAAGCATTAGAAATCTATTGCTACGATACGTAGACATCTGCAAACGCTATTTCTTTGCAACGAAGTGTCGCATTTACATTCATTTGAAGTGTAGACGAGGAATACATAACACTTCGCAAATCATATTATATCTTACCATGAAACATAGAAATGAGATGCGATATCGCGTTTTAAGAAGCATTAGAACCCAATTGCTGCGATAGGTAGACATCTGCAAACGCTATTTCCTTGCAAGGTAGTGTCGCATTTACATTCATTTGAAGTGTAGACGAGGAATACATGACACTTCGCAAATCATATTATATCTTACCATGAAACATAGAAATGAGATGCGGTATTGCTTTTTGAGAATCATAAGAACTCTATTGCTACGATACCTAGACATCTGCAGACGCTATTTCCTAGTAAGGAGGTGTCGCATTTACATTAATTTGAAGTGCAGACGAGGAATACATAATACTTCGCAAATCAAATTATATCTTACCATGAAACATTGAAATGAGATGCGATATCGCGATTTAAGAAGCATTAGAACCCTATTGCTACGGTAGGTAGACATCTGCAAACGCTATTCCCTTGCAAGGAAGTGTCGCATTTACATTCATTTGAAATGTAGACGAGGCATACATGACACTTCGCAAATCATATTATATCTTACCATGAAACATAGAAATGAGATGCGATATCGCGATTGAAGAAGCATTAGAAATCAACTGCTACGATACGTAGACATCTGCAAACGCTATTTCCTTGCAAGGAAGTGTCGCATTTGCATTCATTTGAAGTGTAGACGAGGAATACATAACACTTCGCAAATCATATTATATCTTACCATGAAACATAGAAATGAGATGCGATATCGCGTTTTAAGAAACATAAGAATTCTATTGCTACGATACGTTGACATCTGCAAACGCTATTTCCTTGCAAGGAAGTGTCGCATTTACATTCATTTGAATCGTATACGAGGAATGCATAACACATCGCAATGAATATTATATCTTATCATGAAACATAGATATGAGATGCAATATCTCGTTTTAAGAAGCATTTGAACTCTATTGCTACGATACCTAGACATCTGCAGACGCTATTTCCTAGCAAAGAAGTGTCGCATTTACATTCATTTGAAGTGTAGACGAGGAATACATGACACTTCGCAAATCATATTATATCTTACCATGAAACATAGAAATGAGATGCGGTATTGCGTTTTAAGAATCATAAGAATTCTATTGCTACGATACCTAGACATCTGCAAACGCTATTTCCTTGCAAGGAAGTGTTGCATTTACATTCATTTGAATCGTATACGAGGAATGCATAACACTTCGCAATGAATATTATATCTTATCATGAAACATAGATATGAGATGCAATATCTCGTTTTAAGAAGCATTTGAACTCTATTGCTACGATACCTAGACATCTGCAGACGCTATTTCCTAGCAAAGAAGTGTCGCATTTACATTCATTTGAAGTGTAGACGAGGAATACATGACACTTCGCAAATCATATTATATCTTACCATGAAGCATAGAAATGAGATGCGGTATTGCGTTTTAAGAATCATAAGAACTCTATTGCTACGATACCTAGACATCTGCAAACGCTATTTCTTTGCAAGGAAGTGTCGAATTTACATTCATTTGAAGTGTAGACGAGGAATACATAACACTTCGCAAATCATATTATATCCTACCATGAAACATAGAAATGAGATGCGATATCGCGATTTAAGAATCATAAGAACTCTATTGCTACGATACCTAGACATCTGCAAACGCTATTTCCTAGCGAGGAAGTGTCGCATTCACAATCATTTGAGGTGTAGACGAGGAATACATAACACTTCGCAAATCATATTATATCTTACCATGAAACATAGAAATGAGATGCGATATCGCGTTTTAAGAAACATAAGAACCCTATTGCTACGATACGTAGACATCTGCAACCGCTATTTCCTTGCAAGGAAGTGTCGCATTTACATTCATTTGAAGTGTAGACGAGGAATACATGACACTTCGCAGATCACATTATATCCTACCATGAAACATAGAAATGAGATGCGATATCGCGTTTTAAGAAGCATTAGAACTCTATTGCTACGATACTTAGACATCTGCAGACGCTATTTCCTAGCAAAGAAGTGACGCATTTACATTCATTTGAAGTGTAGACGAGGAATACATGACACTTCGCAAATCATATTATATCTTACCATGAAACATAGAAATGAGATGCGATATCGCGTTTTAAGAAGCATTTGAACTCTATTGCTTCGATACGTAGACATCTGCAAACGTTATTTCCTTGCAAGGAAGTGTCGCATTTACATTCATTTGAAGTGTAGACGAGGAATACATGACACTTCGCAAATCATATTATATCTTACCATGAAACATAGAAATGAGATGCGATATCGCGTTTTAAGAAGCATTAGAAATTTATTGCTACGATACGTAGACATCTGCAAACGCTATTTTCTAGTGAGGAAGTGTCGCATTCACATTCCTCTGAAGTGTAGACGAGGAATACATAACACTTCGTAAATCTTATTATATCTTACCATGAAACATAGAAATGAGATGCAATATCGCGTTTTAAGAATCATAAGAACCCTATTGCTACGATACGTAGACATCTGCAAACGCTATTACCTTGCTAGGAAGTGTCGCATTTACATTCATTTGAAGTGTAGACGAGGAATACATGACACTTCGCAAATCATATTATATCTTACCATGAAACATAGAAATGAGATGCGATATCGCGTTTTAAGAAGCATTAGATATCTACTGCTACGATACGTAGACATCTGCAGACGCTATTTCCTTGCAAGGAAGTGTCGCATTTACATTCATTTGAAGTGTAGACGAGGAATACATGACACTTCGCAAATCACATTATATCCTACCATGAAACATAGAAATGAGATGCGATATCGCGTTTTAAGAAGCATTAGAACTCTATTGCTACGATACCTAGACATCTGCAAACGCTATTTCCTTGCAAGGAAGTGTCGCATTTACATTCATTTGAAGTGTAGACGAGGAATACATGACACTTCGGAAATCATATTATATCTTACCATGAAACATAGAAGTGAGATGCGATATCGCGTTTTAAGAAGCATTAGAAATCTATTGGTACGATACGTAGACATCTGCAGACGCTATTTCCTTGCAAGGAAGTGTCGCATTAACATTTATATGAAGTGTAGACGAGGAATACATAACACTTCGCAAATCATATTATATCTTACCATGAAACATGGAAATGAGATGCAATATCGCGTTTTAAGAAGCATTCGAACACTATCGCTACGATACCTAGATATCTGCAGACGCTATTTCCTAGCAAGGAAGTGTCGCATTTACATTCATTTGACGTGTAGACGAGGAATACATAACACTTCGCAAATCATATTATATCTTACCATGAAACATAGAAATGAGATGCGCTGTCGCGTTTTAAGAAGCATTTGAAATCTATTGCTACGATTCGTAGACATCTGCAAACGCTATTTCTTTGCAAGGAAGTGTCGCATTTACATTCATTTGAAGTGAAGACGTGGAATACACACACTTCGCAAATCATATTATATCTTACCATGAAACATAGAAATGAGATGCGTTATCGCCTTTTAATAAGCATTAGAACACTACTGCTACGATAGGTAGACATCTGCAAACGCTATTTCCTTGCAAGGAAGTGTCGCATTTACATTCATTTGAAGTGTAGACGAGGAATACATCACACTTCGCTAATCATATTATATCTTACCATGAAACATAAAAATGAGATGCGATATCGCGTTTCAAGATGCATAAGAACTCTATTGCTACGATACCTAGACATCTGCAAACGCTATTTCTTTGCAAGGAAGTGTCGAATTTACATTCATTTGAAGTGTAGACGAGGAATACATAACACTTCGCAAATCATATTATATCCTACCATGAAACATAGAAATGAGATGCGATATCGCGATTTAAGAATCATAAGAACTCTATTGCTACGATACCTAGACATCTGCAAACGCTATTTCCTAGCGAGGAAGTGTCGCATTCACAATCATTTGAGGTGTAGACGAGGAATACATAACACTTCGCAAATCATATTATATCTTACCATGAAACATAGAAATGAGATGCGATATCGCGTTTTAAGAAACATAAGAACCCTATTGCTACGATACGTAGACATCTGCAACCGCTATTTCCTTGCAAGGAAGTGTCGCATTTACATTCATTTGAAGTGTAGACGAGGAATACATGACACTTCGCAGATCACATTATATCCTACCATGAAACATAGAAATGAGATGCGATATCGCGTTTTAAGAAGCATTAGAACTCTATTGCTACGATACTTAGACATCTGCAGACGCTATTTCCTAGCAAAGAAGTGACGCATTTACATTCATTTGAAGTGTAGACGAGGAATACATGACACTTCGCAAATCATATTATATCTTACCATGAAACATAGAAATGAGATGCGATATCGCGTTTTAAGAAGCATTTGAACTCTATTGCTTCGATACGTAGACATCTGCAAACGTTATTTCCTTGCAAGGAAGTGTCGCATTTACATTCATTTGAAGTGTAGACGAGGAATACATGACACTTCGCAAATCATATTATATCTTACCATGAAACATAGAAATGAGATGCGATATCGCGTTTTAAGAAGCATTAGAAATTTATTGCTACGATACGTAGACATCTGCAAACGCTATTTTCTAGTGAGGAAGTGTCGCATTCACATTCCTCTGAAGTGTAGACGAGGAATACATAACACTTCGTAAATCTTATTATATCTTACCATGAAACATAGAAATGAGATGCAATATCGCGTTTTAAGAATCATAAGAACCCTATTGCTACGATACGTAGACATCTGCAAACGCTATTACCTTGCTAGGAAGTGTCGCATTTACATTCATTTGAAGTGTAGACGAGGAATACATGACACTTCGCAAATCATATTATATCTTACCATGAAACATAGAAATGAGATGCGATATCGCGTTTTAAGAAGCATTAGATATCTACTGCTACGATACGTAGACATCTGCAGACGCTATTTCCTTGCAAGGAAGTGTCGCATTTACATTCATTTGAAGTGTAGACGAGGAATACATGACACTTCGCAAATCACATTATATCCTACCATGAAACATAGAAATGAGATGCGATATCGCGTTTTAAGAAGCATTAGAACTCTATTGCTACGATACCTAGACATCTGCAAACGCTATTTCCTTGCAAGGAAGTGTCGCATTTACATTCATTTGAAGTGTAGACGAGGAATACATGACACTTCGGAAATCATATTATATCTTACCATGAAACATAGAAGTGAGATGCGATATCGCGTTTTAAGAAGCATTAGAAATCTATTGGTACGATACGTAGACATCTGCAGACGCTATTTCCTTGCAAGGAAGTGTCGCATTAACATTTATATGAAGTGTAGACGAGGAATACATAACACTTCGCAAATCATATTATATCTTACCATGAAACATGGAAATGAGATGCAATATCGCGTTTTAAGAAGCATTCGAACACTATCGCTACGATACCTAGATATCTGCAGACGCTATTTCCTAGCAAGGAAGTGTCGCATTTACATTCATTTGACGTGTAGACGAGGAATACATAACACTTCGCAAATCATATTATATCTTACCATGAAACATAGAAATGAGATGCGCTGTCGCGTTTTAAGAAGCATTTGAAATCTATTGCTACGATTCGTAGACATCTGCAAACGCTATTTCTTTGCAAGGAAGTGTCGCATTTACATTCATTTGAAGTGAAGACGTGGAATACACACACTTCGCAAATCATATTATATCTTACCATGAAACATAGAAATGAGATGCGTTATCGCCTTTTAATAAGCATTAGAACACTACTGCTACGATAGGTAGACATCTGCAAACGCTATTTCCTTGCAAGGAAGTGTCGCATTTACATTCATTTGAAGTGTAGACGAGGAATACATCACACTTCGCTAATCATATTATATCTTACCATGAAACATAAAAATGAGATGCGATATCGCGTTTCAAGATGCATTAGAACTCTATCGCTACGATACCTAGATATCTGCAGACGCTATTTCCTTTCAAGGAAGTGTCGCATTTACATTCATTTGAAGTGTAGACGAGGAGTACATAACACTTCGCAAATCATATTTTATCTTACCATGAAACATAGAAATGAGATGCGATTTCGCGTTTTAAGAATCATAAGAACTCTATTGCTACGATACTTAGACATCTGCAAACGCTCTTTCCTTGCAAGGAAGTGTCGCATTAACATTCATATGAAGTGTAGACGAGGAATACATAACACTTCGCAAATCATATTATATCTTACCATGAAACATGGAAATGAGATGCGATATCGCGTTGTAAGAATCATAAGAACACTATTGCTACGATACGTAGACATCTGCAAACGCTATTTCCTACCAAGGAAGTGTCGCATTTACATTCATATGAAGTGTAGACGAGGAATACATAACACTTCGCAAATCATATTATATCTTACCATGAAACATAGAAATGAGGTGCGATATCGCGTTTTAAGAAGCATTAGAACCCTATTGCTACGATAGGTAGACATCTGCAAACGCTATTTCTTTGCAAGGAAGTGTCGCATTTACATTCTTTTGAAGTGTAGACGTGGAATACACACACTTCGCAAATCATATTATATCTTACCATGAAACATAGAAATGAGATGCGTTATCGCGTTTTAATAAGCATTAGAACACTACTGCTGCGATAGGTAGACATCTGCAAACGCTATTTCCTTGCAAGGAAGTGTCGCATTTACATTCATTTGAAGTGTAGACGAGGAATACATCACACTTCGCAAATCATATTATATCTTACCATGAAACATAGAAATGAGATGCCATATCGCGTTTTAAGAAGCATTAGATCTCTATCGCTACGATACCTAGACATCTGCAGACGCTATTTCCTTTCAAGGAAGTGTAACATTTACATTCATTTGAAGTGTAGACGAGGAGTACATAACACTTCGCAAATCATATTATATCTTTCCATGAAACATAGAATTGAGATGCGATATCGCGTTTTAAGAATCATAAGAACTCTATAGCTGCGATACGCAGAAATCTGCAAACGCTATTTCCTTGCAAGGAAGTGTCGCATTTACATTCATTTGAAGTGTAGACGAGGAATACATAACACTTCGCAAATCATATTATATCTCACCATGAAACATAGAAATGAGGTGCGATATCGCGTTTTAAGAAGCATTAGAACTCTATCGCTACGATACCTAGATATCTGCAGACGCTATTTCCTAGCAAGGAAGTGTCGCATTTACATTCATTTGAAGTGTAGACGAGGAATACATAACACTTCGCAAATTATATAATATCTTACCATGAAACATAGAAATGAGATGCGATATCGCGTTTTAAGAATCACAAGAACTCTATTGCTACGATACGTAGACATCTGCAAACGCTATTTCCTTGCAAGAAAGTGTCGCATTTACATTCATTTGAATCGTATACGAGGAATGCATAACACTTCGCAATGAATATTATATCTTATCATGAAACGTAGATATGAGATGCTATATCTCGTTTTAAGAAGCACTTGAACTCTATTGCTACGATACCTAGACATCTGCAGACGCTATTTCCTAGCAAGGAAGTGTCGCATTTACATTCATTTGAAGTGTAGACGAGGAATATATGACACTTCGCAAATCATATTATATCTTACCATGAAACATAGAAATGAGATGCGATATCGCGTTTTAAGAAGCATTAGAAATCTATTGCTACGATACGCAGACATCTGCAAACGCTATTTCTTTCCAAGGAGGTGTCGCATTTACATTCATTTGAAGTGTAGACGAGGAATACATAACACTTCGCAAATCATATTATATCTTACCATGAAACATAGAAATGAGATGCGATTTCGCGTTTTAAGAATCATAAGAACCCTATTGTTACGATACGTAGACATCTGCAAACGCTATTTCCTTGCAAGGAAGTGTCGCATTTACATTCATTTGAAGTGTAGACGAGGAATACATAGCACTTCGCAAATCATATTCTATCTTACCATGAAACATAGAAATGAGATGCGATATCGCGTTTTAAGAAGCATTAGAACCCTATTGCTACGATAGGTAGACATTTACAAACGCTATTTCCTTGCAAGGAAGTGTCGCATTAACATTCATATGAAGTGTAGACGAGGAATACATAACAATTCGCAAATCATATTATATCTTACCATGAAACATAGAAATGAGATGCGATATCGCGTTTTAAGATTCATAAGAACTCTATTGCTACAATACGCAGAAATCTGCAAACGCTATTTCCTCGCAAGGAAGTGTCGCATTTACATTCATTTGAAATGTAAACGAGGAATACATAACACTTCGCAAATCATATTATATCTTACCATGAAACATAGAAATGAGATGCGATATCGCGTTTTAAGAAGCATTAGAAATCTATTGCTACGATACGTAGACATCTGCAAACGCTATTTCCTTGCAAGGAAGTGTCGCATTTACATTCATTTGAAGTGTAGACGAGGAATACATAACACTTCGCAAATCATATTATATCTTACCATGAAACATACAAATGAGATGCGCTATCGCGTTTTAAGAAGCATTTGAAATCTATTGCTACGATACGTAGACATCTACAAACGCTATTTCTTTGCAAGGAAGTGTCGCATTTACATTCATTTGAAGTGTAGACGTGGAATACACACACTTCGCAAATCATATTATATCTTACCATGAAACATAGAAATGAGATGCGTTATCGCGTTTTAATAAGCATTAGAACACTACTGCTACGATAGGTAGACATCTGCAAACGCTATTTCCTTGCAAGGAAGTGTCGCATTTACATTCATTTGAAGTGTAGACGAGGAATACATCACACTTCGCTAATCACATTATATCTTACCATGAAACATAAAAATGAGATGCGATATCGCGTTTCAAGAAGCATTAGAACTCTATCGCTACGATACCTAGATATCTGCAGACGCTATTTCCTTTCAAGGAAGTGTCGCATTTACATTCATTTGAAGTGTAGACGAGGAGTACATAACACTTCGCAAATCATATTATATCTTACCATGAAACATAGAAATGAGATGCGATTTCGCGTTTTAAGAATCATAAGAACTCTATTGCTACGATACTTAGACATCTGCAAACGCTCTTTCCTTGCAAGGAAGTGTCGCATTAACATTCATATGAAGTGTAGACGAGGAATACATAACACTTCGCAAATCATATTATATCTACCATGAAACATGGAAATGAGATGCGATATCGCGTTGTAAGAATCATAAGAACACTATTGCTACGATACGTAGACATCTGCAAACGCTATTTCCTACCAAGGAAGTGTTGCATTTACATTCCTATGAAGTGTAGACGAGGAATACATAACACTTCGCAAATCATATTCTATCTTACCATGAAACATAGAAATGAGATGCGATATCGCGTTTTAAGAAGCATTAGAACCCTATTGCTACGATAGGTAGACATTTACAAACGCTATTTCCTTGCAAGGAAGTGCCGCATTAACATTCATATGAAGTGTAGACGAGGAATACATAACAATTCGCAAATCATATTATATCTTACCATGAAACATAGAAATGAGATGCGATATCGCGTTTTAAGATTCATAAGAACTCTATTGCTACAATACGCAGAAATCTGCAAACGCTATTTCCTCGCAAGGAAGTGTCGCATTTACATTCATTTGAAATGTAAACGAGGAATACATAACACTTCGCAAATCATATTATATCTTACCATGAATCATAGAAATGAGATGCGATATCGCGTTTTAAGAAGCATTAGAACTCTATCGCTACGATACCTAGACATCTGCAGACGCTATTTCCTTTCAAGGAAGTGTAACATTTACATTCATTTGAAGTGTAGACGAGGAGTACATAACACTTCGCAAATCATATTATATCTTACCATGAAACATAGAAATGAGATGCGATTTCGCGTTTTAAGAATCGTAAGAACTCTATTGCTACGATACTTAGACATCTGCAAACGCTCTTTCCTTGCAAGGAAGTGTCGCATTAACATTCATATGAAGTGTAGACGAGGAATACATAACACTTCGCAAATCATATTATATCTTACCATGAAACATGGAAATGAGATGCGATATCGCGTTTTAAGAATCATAAGAACACTATAGCTACGATACGCAGAAATCTGCAAACGCTATTTCCTTGCAAGGATGTGTCGCATTTACATTCATTTGAAGTGTAGACGAGGAATATATAACACTTCGCAAATCATATATATCTTACCATGAAACATAGAAATGAGATGCGATATCGCGTTTTAAGAAGCATTAGAAATCTACTGCTACGATACGTAGACATCTGCAAACGCTATTTCCTAGCGAGGAAGTGTCGCATTCACATTCATTGAAGTGTAGACGAGGAATACATAGTACTTCGCAAATTATATTATATCTTACCAATGAACATAGAAATGAGATGCTATATCGCGTTTTAAGAATCATAAGAACTCTATTGCTACGATACGTAGACATCTGCAAACGCTATTTCCTTGCAAGGAAGAGTCGCATTTACATTCATTTGAATCGTAGACGAGGAATGCATAACACTTCGCAATGAATATTATATCTTATCATGAAACATAGATATGAGATGCAATATCTCGTTTTAAGAAGCACTTGAACTCTATTGCTACGATACCTAGACATCTGCAGACGCTATTTCCTAGCAAGGAAGTGCCGCATTTACATTCATTTGAAGTGTAGACGAGGAATACATAACACTACGCAAATCATATTATATCTTACCATGAAACATAGAAATGTGATGCGATATCGCGTTTTAAGAAGCATTTGAAATCTATTGCTACGATACGTAGACATCTGCAAACGCTATTTCTTTGCAAGGAAGTGTCGCATTTACATTCATTTGAAGTGTAGACGTGGAATACACACACTTCGCAAATCATATATATCTTACCATGAAACATAGAAATGAGATGCGATATCGCGTTGTAAGAATCATAAGAACACTATTGCTACGATACGTAGACATCTGCAAACGCTATTTCCTACCAAGGAAGTGTCGCATTTACATTCATATGAAGTGTAGACGAGGAATACATAACACTTCGCAAATCATATTATATCTTACCATGAAACATAGAAATGAGGTGCGATATCGCGTTTTAAGAAGCATTAGAACCCTATTGCTACGATAGGTAGACATCTGCAAACGCTATATCTTTGCAAGGAAGTGTCGCATTTACATTCTTTTGAAGTGTAGACGTGGAATACACACACTTCGCAAATCATATTATATCTTACCACGAAACATAGAAATGAGATGCGTTATCGCGTTTTAATAAGCATTAGAACACTAATGCTGCGATAGGTAGACATCTGCAAACGCTATTTCCTTGCAAGGAAGTGTCGCATTTACATTCATTTGAAGTGTAGACGAGGAATACATCACACTTCGCAAATCATATTATATCTACCATGAAACATAGAAATGAGATGCGATATCGCGTTTTAAGAAGCATTAGAACTCTATCGCTACGATACCTAGACATCTGCAGACGCTATTTCCTTTCAAGGAAGTGTAACATTTACATTCATTTGAAGTGTAGACGAGGAGTACATAACACTTCGCAAATCATATTATATCTTACCATGAAACATAGAAATGAGATGCGATTTCGCGTTTTAAGAATCGTAAGAACTCTATTGCTACGATACTTAGACATCTGCAAACGCTCTTTCCTTGCAAGGAAGTGTCGCATTAACATTCATATGAAGTGTAGACGAGGAATACATAACACTTCGCAAATCATATTATATCTTACCATGAAACATGGAAATGAGATGCGATATCGCGTTTTAAGAATCATAAGAACACTATAGCTACGATACGCAGAAATCTGCAAACGCTATTTCCTTGCAAGGATGTGTCGCATTTACATTCATTTGAAGTGTAGACGAGGAATATATAACACTTCGCAAATCATATTATATCTTACCATGAAACATAGAAATGAGATGCGATATCGCGTTTAAGAAGCATTAGAAATCTATTGCTACGATACGTAGACATCTGCAAACGCTATTTCTTTGCAAGGAAGTGTCGCATTTACATTCATTTGAAGTGTAGACGTGGAATACACACACTTCGCAAATCATATTATATCTTACCATGAAACATAGAAATGAAATGCGATATCGCGTTTTAAGTATCATAAGAGCTCTATAGCTACGATACGCAGAAATCTGCAAACGCTCTTTCCTTGCAAGGAAGTGTCGCATTAACATTCATATGAAGTGTACACGAGGAGTACATAACACATCGCAAATCATATTATATCTTACCATGAAACATGGAAATGAGATGCGATATCGCGTTTTAAGAAGCATTAGAACACTATTGCTAAGATACGTAGACATCTGCAAACGATATTTCCTTGCTAGGAAGTGTCGCATTTACATTCATTTGAAGTGTAGCGAAAGAATACATAACACTTCGCAAATTATATAATATCTTACCATGAAACATAGAAATGAGATGCGATATCGCGTTTTTAGAAGCATTAGAACTCTGTTGCTACGATACCTAGACATCTGCAGACGCTATTTCCTAGCAAGGAAGTGTCGCATTTACATTCATTTGAAGTGTAGACGTGGAATACACACACTTCGCAAATCATATTATATCTTACCATGAACCATAGAAATGAAATGCGATATCGCGTTTTAAGTATCATAAGAACTCTATTGCTACGATACTTAGACATCTTGAAACGCTCTTTCCTTGCAAGGAAGTGTCGCATTAACATTCATATGAAGTGTACACGAGGAATACATAACACATCGCAAATCATATTATTTCTTACCATGAAACATGGAAATGAGATTCGATATCGCGTTTTAAGAAGCATTAGAACACTATTGCTAAGATACGTGGACATCTGCAAACGCTATTTCCCTGCTAGGAAGTGTCGCATTAACATTCATATGAAGTGTAGACGAGGAATACATAACACTTCGCAAATCATATTATATCTTACCATGAAACATGGAAATGAGATGCGATATCGCGTTGTAAGAATCATAAGAACACTATTGCTACGATACGTAGACATCTGCAAACGCTATTTCCTACCAAGGAAGTGTCGCATTTACATTCATATGAAGTGTAGACGAGGAATACATAACACTTCGCAAATCATATTATATCTTACCATGAAACATAGAAATGAGGTGCGATATCGCGTTTTAAGAAGCAATAGAACCCTATTTCTACGATAGGTAGACATCTGCAAACGCTATTTCTTTGCAAGCAAGTGTCGCATTTACATTCCTTTGAAGTGTAGACGTGGAATACACACACTTCGCAAATCATATTATATCTTACTGAAGCGGCTGCGCTGCTTCGGTTTTCGCTGCTGTGCTGTAAAGATGGAGGAAGAGAGAAGGAAGGAAAAGAGAGGGGAAGAACGTTTCGTCCTGGGCCTGCTAGTGGACTCATCAGTAAGGCTACCTAGCAGGCCCTGCCTTAGACGCTGGGATATTAGGGACAGTTCGGAACTTCTATATATTGGAAACGATGGGTCATCGGGTACTTTCAGGAAAGTGTAAATGGTGCTGTCCCTCTAGTGGCGAGTGCCGCCACATCACCCCCTTGCCAGTGGTGAACGATATCCAGCTGCGCGTCTTTCGTTCTTCAAGGTGTTCCCTCAGGTGCGACGATGTGCGTAGAACCTCGTATTGGTTGATTACTGGGTGTAGAATCCGCGATGCCATGTCTGCTGCTCCCTCGGAGCGCGGCGAACGCCGCGGTGCTCAAGCCTAGCCGGCGAGCGCGCTGTGAGAAGACCAGCGCTGTGCAGTCATATACTCTGCTGTCCTAGGATGGCCCGTGTGTAAACGACGAAATTCGTCGCGCGTTGTGGTAATTGCCGCTAGGTCCCAGTGATCCTTGCGTGGAGGTCCGGACTCCTTCGAGATCTTCGTGGGCTCGGCGTAGAGGCGTGGCCACCCTAGGAGAGGGGTTACGATTTCGGCGTGCTGCGGCGGTACCCAAGGTACCATAGATGAATACTTCATCCTCCCAGATGTTCTGGGCGAGGTTGCCGTCGCAGGTGGTATGCTCGACGAGCTGCTTCCTTGTCTTCCTGTGTCGTAGTAGGCTGCGTGTCCATATCACGTCGGGGTCACCAATTGAAGCGGCTGCGCTGCTTCGGTTTTCGCTGCTGTGCTGTAAAGATGGAGGAAGAGAGAAGGAAGGAAAAGAGAGGGGAAGAACGTTTCGTCCTGGGCCTGCTAGTGGACTCATCAGTAAGGCTACCTAGCAGGCCCTGCCTTAGACGCTGGGATATTAGGGACAGTTCGGAACTTCTATATATTGGAAACGATGGGTCATCGGGTACTTTCAGGAAAGTGTAAATGGTGCTGTCCCTCTAGTGGCGAGTGCCGCCACATTACCATGAAACATAGAAATGAGATGCGTTATCGCGTTTTAATAAGCATTAGAACACTACTGCTACGATAGGTAGACATCTGCAAACGCTATTTCCTTGCAAGGAAGTGTCGCATTTACATTCATTTGAAGTGTAGACGAGGAATACATCACACTTCGCAAACCAAATTATATCTTACCATGAAACATAGAAATGAGATGCGATATCGCGTTTTAAGAAGCATTAGAACTCTATCGCTACGATACCTAGACATCTGCAGACGCTATTTCCTTTCAAGGAAGTGTCGCATTTACATTCATTTGAAGTGTAGACGAGGAATACATAACACTTCGCAAATCATATTATATCTTACCATGAAACATAGAAATGAGATGCCATTTCGCGTTTTAAGAATCATGAGAACTCTATTGCTACGATACTTAGACATCTGCAAACGCTCTTTCCTTGCAAGGAAGTGTCGCATTAACATTCATATGAAGTGTAGACGAGGAATACATAACACTTCGCAAATCATATTATATCTTACCATGAAACATGGAAATGAGATGCGATATCGCGTTTTAAGAAGCATTCGAACACTATTCTTACGATACGTAGACATCTGCAAACGCTATTTCCTTCCTAGGAAGTGTCGCATTTACATTCATTAGAAGTGTAGACGAGGAATACATAACACTTCGCAAATCATATTATATCTTACCATGAAACATAGAAATGAGATGCGATATCGCGTTTTAAGAAGCATTAGAACTCTATCGCTACGATACCTAGATATCTGCAGACGCTATTTCCTAGCAAGGAAGTGTCGCATTTACATTCATTTGACGTGTAGACGAGGAATATATAACACTTCGCAAATCATATTATATCTTACCATGAAACATAGAAATGAGATGCTATATCGCGTTTTAAGAATCATAAGAACTCTATTGCTACGATACGTAAACATCTGCAAACGCTATTTCCTTGCAAGGAAGAGTCGCATTTACATTCATTTGAATCGTAGACGAGGAATGCATAACACTTCGCAATGAATATTATATCTTATCATGAAACATAGATATGAGATGCAATATCTCGTTTTAAGAAGCATTTGAACTCTATGGCTACGATACCTAGACATCTGCAGACGCTATTTCCCAGCAAGGAAGTGCCGCATTTACATTCATATGAAGTGTAGACGAGGAATACATAACACTACGCAAATCATACTATATCTTACCATGAAACATAGAAATGTGATGCGATATCGCGTTTTAAGAAGCATTTGAAATCTATTGCTACGATACGTAGACATCTGCAAACGCTATTTCTTTGCAAGGAAGTGTCGCATTCACATTCATTTGAAATGTAGACGTGGAATACACACACTTCGCAAATCATATTATATCTTACCATGAAACATAGAAATGAAATGCGATATCGCGTTTTAAGTATCATAAGAGCTCTATAGCTACGATACGCAGAAATCTGCAAACGCTCTTTCCTTGCAAGGAAGTGTCGCATTAACATTCATATGAAGTGTACACGAGGAATACATAACACATCGCAAATCATATTATATCTTACCATGAAACATGGAAATGAGATGCGATATCGCGTTTTAAGAAGCATTAGAACACTATTGCTAAGATACGTAGACATCTGCAAACGATATTTCCTTGCTAGGAAGTGTCGCATTTACATTCATTTGAAGTGTAGGCGAAGAATACATAACACTTCGCAAATTATATAATATCTTACCATGAAACATAGAAATGAGATGCGATATCGCGTTTTTAGAAGCATTAGAACTCTGTTGCTACGATACCTAGACATCTGCAGACGCTATTTCCTAGCAAGGAAGTGTCGCATTTACATTCATTTGAAGTGTAGACGAGGAATACACACACTTCGCAAATTATATAATATCTTACCATGAAACATAGAAATGAGATGCGATATCGCGTTTTTAGAAGCATTAGAACTCTGTTGCTACGATACCTAGACATCTGCAGACGCTATTTCCTAGCAAGGAAGTGTCGCATTTACATTCATTTGAAGTGTAGACGAGGAATACATAACACTACGCAAATCATATTATATCTTACCATGAAACATAGAAATGTGATGCGATATCGCGTTTTAAGAAGCATTTGAAATCTATTGCTACGATACGTAGACATCTGCAAACGCTATTTCTTTGCAAGGAAGTGTCGCATTTACATTCATTTGAAGTGTAGACGTGGAATACACACACTTCGCAAATCATATTATATCTTACCATGAAACATAGAAATGAAATGCGATATCGCGTTTTAATAAGCATTAGAACTCTACTGCTACGATAGGTAGACATCTGCAAACGCTATTTCCTTGCAAGGAAGTGTCGCATTTACATTCATTTGAAGTGTAGACGAGGAGTACATAACACTTCGCAAATCATATTATATCTTACCATGAAACATAGAAATGAGATGCGATATTGTGTTTTGAGAAACATTAGAACTCTATCGCTGCGACACCTAGCCATCTGCAGACGCTATATCATTTCAAGGAAGTGTCGCATTTACATTCATTTGAAGGGTAGACGAGGAATACAAAACACTACGCAAATCATATTATATCTTACCATGAAACATAGAAATGTGATGCGATTTCGCGTTTTAAGAAGCATTTGAAATCTATTGCTACGATACGTAGACATCTGCAAACGCTATTTCTTTGCAAGGAAGTGTCGCATTTACATTCATTTGAAGTGTAGACGTGGAATACACACACTTCGCAAATCATATTATATCTTACCATGAAACATAGAAATGAAATGCGATATCGAGTTTTAATAAGCATTAGAACTCTACTGCTACGATAGGTAGACATCTGCAAACGCTATTTCCTTGCAAGGAAGTGTCGCATTTACATTCATTTGAAGTGTAGACGAGGAATACATCACACTTCGCAAATCATATTATATCTTACCATGAAACATAGAAATGAGATGCGATATTGCGTTTTGAGAAGCATTAGAACCCTATCGCTACGATACCTAGACATCTGCAGACGCTATTTCCTTTCAAGGAAGTGTCGCATTTACATTCATTTGAAGTGTAGACGAGGAGTACATAACACTTCGCAAATCATATTATATCTTATCATGAAACATGGAAATGAGTTGCGATATCGCGTTTTAAGAAGCATTAGAACACCATTGCTAAGATACGTAGACATCTGCAAACGATATTTCCTTGCTTGGAAGTGTCGCATTTACATTCATTTGAAATGTAGACGAAGAATACATAACACTTCGCAAATCATATTATATCTTACCATGAAACATAGAAATGAGATGCGATATCGCGTTTTAAGAATCATAAGAACTCTATAGCTGCGAAACGCAGTAATCTGCAAACGCTATTTCCTTGCAAGGAAGTGTCGCATTTACATTCATTTGAAGTGTAGACGAGGAATACATAACACTTCGCAAATCATATTATATCTTACCATGAAACATAGAAGTGAGATGCAATATCGCGTTTTGAGAATCATAAGAACTCTATTGCTACGATACGTAGACATCTGCAAACGCTATTTCCTTGCAAGGATGTGTCGCATTTACATTCATTTGAAGTGTAGACGAGGAATATATAACACTTCGCAAATCATATTATATCTTACCATGAAACATAGAAATGAGATGCGATATCGCGTTTTAAGAAGCATTAGAAATCTATTGCTACGTTACGTAGACATCTCCAAACGCTATTTCCTAGCGAGGAAGTGTCGCATTCACATTCATTTGAAGTGTAGACGAGGAATACATAGTACTTCGCAAATTATATTATATCTTACCATGAAACATAGAAATGAGATGCTATATCGCGCTTTAAGAATCATAAGTACTCTATTGCTACGATACGTAGACATCTGCAAACGCTATTTCCTTGCAAGGAAGAGTCGCATTTACATTCATTTGAATCGTAGACGAGGAATGCATAACACTTCGCAATGAATATTATATCTTATCATGAAACGTAGATATGAGATGCAATATCTCGTTTTAAGAAGCACTTGAACTCTATTGCTACGATACCTAGACATCTGCACACGCTATTTCCTAGCAAGGAAGTGCCGCATTTACATTCATATGAAGTGTAGACGTGCAATACACACACTTCGCAAATCATATTATATCTTACCATGAAACATAGAAATGAAATGCGATATCGCGTTTTAAGTATCATAAGAACTCTATTGCTACGATACTTAGACATCTTGAAACGCTCTTTCCTTGCAAGGAAGTGTCGGATTAACATTCATATGAAGTGTACACGAGGAATACATAACACTTCGCAAATCATATTATATCTTACCATGAAACATAGAAATGAGATGCGATATCGCGTTTTAAGAATCATAAGAACTCTATAGCTGCGAAACGCAGAAATCTGCAAACGCTCTTTCCTTGCAAGGAAGTGTCGCATTAACATTCATATGAAGTGTATACGAGGAATACATAACACTTCGCAAATCATATTATATCTTACCATGAAACATGGAAATGAGATGCGATATCGCGTTTTAAGAAGCATTAGAACACTATTTCTAAGATACGTAGACATCTGCAAACGCTATTTCCTTGCTAGGAAGTGTCGCATTTACATTCATTTGAAGTGTAGACGAAGAATACATAACACTTCGCAAATCATATTATGTCTTACCATGAAACATAGAAATGAGATGCGATATCGCGTTTTAAGAATCATAAGAACTCTATAGCTGCGATACGCAGAAATCTGCAAACGCTATTTCCTTGCAAGGAAGTGTCGCATTTACATTCATTTGAAGTGTAGACGAGGAATACATAACACTTCGCAAATCATATTATATCTTACCATGAAACATAGAAATGAGGTGCGATATCGCGTTTTAAGAAGCATTAGAACTCTGTTGCTACGATAGCTAGACATCTGCAGACGCTATTTCCTAGCAAGGAAGTGTCGCATTTACATTCATTTGAAGTGTAGACGAGGAATACATGACACCTCGCAAATCATATAATATTTTACCATGAAACATAGAAATGAGATGCGATATCGCGTTTTAAGCAGCATTAGAACTCTATTGCTGCGATACCTAGAAATCTGCAAACGCTATTTCCTTGCAAGGAAGTGACGCATTTACATTCATTTGAAGTGTAGACGAGGAATACATAACACATCGCAAATCATATTATATCTTACCATGAAACATAATAATGAAATGCGATATCGCGTTTTAATAAGCATTAGAACTCTACTGCTACGATAGGTAGACATCTGCAAACGCTATTTCCTTGCAAGGAAGTGTCGCATTTACATTCATTTGAAGTGTAGACGAGGAGTACATAACACTTCGCAAATCATATTATATCTTACCATGAAACATAGAAATGAGATGCGATATTGTGTTTTGAGAAACATTAGAACTCTATCGCTGCGACACCTAGCCATCTGCAGACGCTATTTCATTTCAAGGAAGTATCGCATTTACATTCATTTGAAGTGTAGACGAGGAATACATAACACTACGCAAATCATATTATATCTTACCATGGGACATAGAAATGTGATGCGATATCGCGTTTTAAGAAGCATTTGAAACCTATTGCTACGATACGTAGACATCTGCAAACGCTATTTCTTTGCAAGGAAGTGTCGCATTTACATTCATTTGAAGTGTAGACGTGGAATACACACACTTCGCAAATCATATTATATCTTACCATGAAACATAGAAATTAAATGCGATATCGCGTTTTAATAAGCATTAGAACTCTACTGCTACGATTGGTAGACATCTGCAAACGCTATTTCCATGCAAGGAAGTGTCGCATTTACATTCATTTGAAGTGTAGACGAGGAATACATCACACTTCGCAAATCATATTATATCTTACCATGAAACATAGAAATGAGATGCGATATTGCGTTTTGAGAAGCATTAGAACCCTATCGCTACGATACCTAGACATCTGCAGACGCTATTTCCTTTCAAGGAAGTGTCGCATTTACATTCATTGAAGTGTAGACGAGGAGTACATAACACTCTCGCAAATCATATTATATCATACCATGAAACATGGAAATGAGTTGCGATATCGCGTTTTAAGAAGCATTAGAACACTATTGCTAAGATACGTAGACATCTGCAAACGATATTTCCTTGCTTGGAAGTGTCGCATTTACATTCATTTGAAGTGTAGACGAAGAATACATAACACTTCGCAAATCATATTATATCTTACCATGAAACATAGAATGAGATGCGATATCGCGTTTTAAGAATCATAAGAACTCTATAGCTGCGAAACGCAGTAATCTGCAAACGCTATTTCCTTGCAAGGAAGTGTCGCATTTACATTCATTTGAAGTGTAGACGAGGAATACATAACACTTCGCAAATCATATTATATCTTACCATGAAACATAGAAGTGAGATGCGATATCGCGTTTTGAGAATCATAAGAACTCTATTGCTACGATACGTAGACATCTGCAAACGCTATTTCCTTGCAAGGATGTGTCGCATTTACATTCATTTGAAGTGTAGAGGAGGAATATATAACACTTCGCAAATCATATTATATCTTACCATGAAACATAGAAATGAGATGCGATATCGCGTTTTAAGGAGCATTAGAAATCTATTGCTACGATACGTAGACATCTCCAAACGCTATTTCCTAGCGAGGAAGTGTCGCATTCACATTCATTTGAAGTGTAGACGAGGAATACATAGTACTTCGCAAATTATATTATATCTTACCATCAAACAAAGAAATGAGATGCTATATCGCGTTTTAAGAATCATAAGTACTCTATTGCTACGATACGTAGACATCTGCAAACGCTATTTCCTTGCAAGGAAGAGTCGCATTTACATTCATTTGAATCGTAGACGAGGAATGCATAACACTTCGCAATGAATATTATATCTTATCATGAAACATAGATATGAGGTGCAATATCTCGTTTTAAGAAGCACTTGAACTCTATTGCTACGATACCTAGACATCTGCAGACGCTATTTCCTAGCAAGGAAGTGCCGCATTTAGATTCATATGAAGTGTAGACGTGCAATACACACACTTCGCAAATCATATTATATCTTACCATGAAACATAGAAATGAAATGCGATATCGCGTTTTAAGTATCATAAGAACTCTATTGCTACGATACTTAGACATCTTGAAACGCTCTTTCCTTGCAAGAAAGTGTGGCATTAACATTCAAATGAAGTGTACACGAGGAATACATAACACTTCGCAAATCATATTATTTCTTAATATGAAACATGGAAAAGAGATTCGATATCGCGTTTTAAGAAGCATTAGAACACTATTGCTAAGATACGTAGACATCTGCAAACGCTATTTCCTTGCTAGGAAGTGTCGCATTTACATTCATTTGAAGTGTAGACGAAGAATACATAACACTTCGCAATCATATTATATCTTACCATGAAACATAGAAATGAGATGCGATATCGCGTTTTAAGAATCATAAGAACTCTATAGCTACGATACACAGAAATCTGCAAACGCTCTTTTCTTGCAAGGAAGTGTCGCATTAACATTCATATGAAGTGTATACGAGGAATACATAAGCACTTCGCAAATCATATTATATCTTACCATGAAACATGGAAATGAGATGCGATATCGCGTTTTAAGAAGCATTAGAACACTATTTCTAAGATACGGAGACATCTGCAAACGCTATTTCCTTGCTAGGAAGTGTCGCATTTACATTCATTTGAAGTGTAGACGAAGAATACATAACACTTCGCAAATCATATTATATCTTACCATGAAACATAGAATTGAGATGCGATATCGCGTTTTAAGAATCATAAGAACTCTATATCTGCGATACGCAGAAATCTGCAAACGCTATTTCCTTGCAAGGAAGTGTCGCATTTACATTCATTTGAAGTGTAGACGAGGAATACATAACACTTCGCAAATCATATTATATCTTACCATGAAACATAGAAATGAGGTGCGATATCGCGTTTTAAGAAGCATTAGAACTCTGTTGCTACGATAGCTAGACATCTGCAGACGCTATTTCCTAGCAAGGAAGTGTCGCATTTACATTCATTTGAAGCGTAGACGAGGAATACATGACACCTCGCAAATCATATAATATCTTACCATGAAACATAGAAATGAGATGCGATATCGCGTTTTAAGCAGCATTAGAACTCTATTGCTGCGATACCTAGAAATCTGCAAACGCTATTTCCTTGCAAGGAAGTGACGCATTTACATTCATTTGAAGTGTAGACGAGGAATACATAACACATCGCAAATCATATTATATCTTACCATGAACCATAGAAATGAGATGCGATATCGCTTTTTAAGAATCATAAGAACTCTATTGCTACGATACGTAGATATCTGCAAACGCAATTTCCTATCGAGGAAGTGTCATATTCACATCCATTTGAAGTGTAGAAGAGGAATACATAACACTTCGCAAATCATATTATATCTTACCATGAAACATAGAAATGAGATGCGATATCGCGTTTTAAGAAGCATTAGAACTCAACTGCTACGATAGGTAGACATCTGCAAACGCTATTTCCTTGCAAGGAAGTTTCGCATTTACATTCATTTGAAGTGTAGGCGAGGAATACATGACACCTCGCAAATCATATTATATCTTACCATGAAACATAGAAATGAGATGCGATATCGCGTTTTAAGAATCATAAGAACTCTATTGCTACGATACGTAGACATCTGCAGACGCTATTTCCTTGCAAGGAAGTGTCGCATTTACATTCATTTGAAGTGTAGACGAGGAATACATAACACTTCGCAAATCATATTATATCTTACCATGAAACATAGAAATGAGAAGCGATATCGCG